>NC_056602.1:4741388-5041388 GCF_018340385.1 Cyprinus carpio
CCGCATAATGAGCTGCAAATAATGAGCCTTTCAGCCAGGTGTGTGACTGAGAGAGAAGAGTTACAAGAAAGAATCTGAGGACAAAATAAATTTTGTATATTTTTTGTTTTTATTTATTTAGAATATATTTAACTATCAAATAAAATAACTTGAGATTTGCTTGCGAGTGCAGTTAAACAGTTTATTAAGAACAATCAAAGTTGACTTTTTAGCATCATTACTCCAGTCACATGATCCTTCAGAAATTATTAAAATATTCTGATTTACTTACTGCTCCAATAAATAATAAATAATAAATAAAATAATTTATAAAATTATATAATATATCTATAATATATATATATATATATATATATCTATATATATAGTATATATATATCTATATATATATATCTTAATATATTAGTATTATTATTATTAATAATATTTGAAAAGAGCGGAGATTTTTTTTTCAGTTTTTTTAGTTTTTATTTTTTAGTTTTATTTTTGGTTGATGAATCAGAAAGTTCAGAAGACACAGCATTGTTTGAAACATGATAAATGTCTTTATCATCACTTGTGTGCTAAATTAAAGTTTTATTTTCTATATATACTGACTCCAAGCTTTTAAATGGTATAGTGAATATTGTTACACTTGAAGTAAGACTGGAGTAATAATGCCATTCTTACTGACATTAGGCTTATGTTACAGAACATAAAAAAAAAAAAAAAACCTTCCTCGCATGGTGAGACATTTAGATGCTGTGAATGAAACTTTATAATGTTTCACTTGATTATATTTTAGTCAGGAATCACAGTTTGAAAAAAGTCTAACTAGTAACATTTATACAGGTTATGTGAAAACTAATAAAAGTAGGATAATTAAAAGACTAACTCATGTTTATGATCTCTGCTTGATCAAGCTGCTGCATCAATAATCCTAAAGTAATCCAAAGCTTCTTGAGGTTAATTCTTTCTTATTTGTACAGCAGGTCTTATTCCTATTCTCAGCATAGGACTAGCGAGCGCAAAGCGGGTTAATTCTTTCTTTTTTGTAAAGTTGGTGTTTTTTTTGTTGTTTTGAAGGGGGTGTTTTAAAATTTAAAATGGTTGATTTTTTTTTAAATGTTGTTTTGGGGGTGTTTACACACTTCACATGGACCATTTTAATATAAATAGCTTGAGACGTGTATTGAAAGACTGGACATTGTTGATTTCATATGAATTACTTTATCACAGATTATTTGTTTTCGATAAGACTTGCTTAGTTTAAAAGTAGACATGTAAAGCTTTCTATAAATATATCTCTCATGTCTCTGTGTTGAATATTCGCTGAGTTACAGTTCATTTTAATGACGAGTTTCTAAATGAAGATCAAGCAGAACCAAGGCTGCAGACAGCGCAACCTGTTTGTTTTCTTTATTTTATAAATGCACAAAGTTTTGTTGTTATCATGCTGTGTATACAAATAATAAAAGTAGACCCTTTACAGATTCGATTGACGTATTGCTCTTATCTATACGATCAAAACTGAAAGAGTCATTTAAGTTCTTTTCGGCCTTATCCGGAGATTATGCCACAAAATGCATATAGTATCTGCGTTTGTCGACCCCTAAGGGTTTTCATAACCCGGTAACCAATACACTAATGATAAAGAATCATGATAAAATCGTGTGATATTTCTTGATAAAGAATCATGATAAAATCGTGTGATAAATATAATTAATATATATAAGTTATAATATAATATACACACACACACACACACACACACACACACACAACACAGCACGCACACACACACACACAGTTCAAGCAACCTACAAAAAAAAAGAAAAAAAACAAAAAAAAAGAAAAGGTTTTGATAGGAATTTAAAAGAAAAGTTGTTATTTATTTTATTTTATTTTATTTTATTTTATTTTATTTTATTTTATTTTATTTTTCAGAAAGCCAACCATTTACCAAGTACCCTAGAATAATTATAAATACAGTATATTATTATATACTGTATATATTACTAGTCAGGAATGCACAAATAAGGATATAAAAAGGGTTTAGTGATAAACCAAAAGATTGTATTTATTATTTATTATTATTATTATTATTATTATTATTTCTTTTCTTTTCTTTTCTTTTCTTTTCTTTTCTTTTCTTTTCTTTTCTTTTCTTTTCTTTTCTTTTCTTTTCTCTTTTAATGGTTACTTTCTCTGTTTGTGCTTGTGTGTGTGTGTGTGTGTGTGTGTCAGAAATTTCCAGAAGCACAGATCCGAATGGTGGCTACTAGAGCGTGCTAAATGGGACCATTATGGTACGCTAATGTTCTGAACCTGATGCTGCTTCCTCTTATTCATATTTAATTTCCTGTATTATAGATGCCACAACTATTATGAATATTTTTACCTGAATCTATTGTTTATCTGCTCTCTCTCTCTCAGTGGGACTGAAGTTTTCTAAAAGCTTTTGTGTGTTTGTAAGCAGAGGCACAGTAAATTATTCATATTTTCTACATGACATCTGTCAGAGAGAAAAGAAGCACACTCGTCTGCAACATTTCTTTCTCTTGTTCTCTTTTGACTGAGGGCTCTTTTAAAGTACACACAGGCACTCATGCTAACATGCTAGAATGCTAACAGTACCCAGCGCTGCAGGTTCATAATGCTGAACGATGCTTCGACGTCTATGATAAATTGAACATCTTTGGGCTTATTGAATTAACGGGAAAAAGATATTGTGTCTCGACAGCCTCACAAGTGATGTCGCACAGGTTGTAAACCTCCCACATCATCAACGGGACAATTAATATGTCCTCTGAGGGAGTAAACAGACTGGAGAAAAATGCTGATGCTCACAGAGTCAGCTCTTGGTTCTTAGAGCATCACATAGGACTGGAAGTTGCACAAAGAGCTGACGGCAGCCAGAGTTTGTGTGGTTGCCTTGAAAACTGGTTGCCAAAGTGTTGTGGGCTTTATCTGCTTTTTTGTGTTGTTGTATGGGTGTTCTTTTGGTTTATAATGATCATTTGTGGTCAATATGTTTGGTGTTTTATAAGATGGTTTTAGATAATTTCACAAGTAATGGTTGTTTTATATAAATTGTGGATTTGATTGTAATGCATTTTTAGGTATGTTTTTGGATGTTTTGATTTGTTTCAAGGGTATTTGTGTATTTTGTTTGTTTCAATGTTTTATGTTTATCTCATTTGAGTGACTGAATACTGCAGCTTAAAACATTTTCGGTTAAAAAATACCTAAATTGTGATCTTTTTCATGGATAAGTTGAAGCCTGGCCTCAAAAGATTAAGAAAATAATGCACAAGTCATATGAATTGCTTTTATGAACAGATAATTTTAGGCCTGGCCTCAAAAGATTAAGAAAATAATGCACAAGTCATATGAATTGCTTTTATGAACAGCTGTCATGTGAAAAGGCTGCTTAATTATAATTATGCTCCACTGAAAAATAACTGCTTTAAGGTGTGGACAAACACAATGTTGAGTGAATAATGCTGCTGTTTTTTTTATCCAAAGCAACTTACAGTGCATTCAGGCTATAATTATTTTGTATTTATTTATTTATTTTTACCAGTATGTGTGTTCCCTGGAAATTAAACCCATGACCTTTTGTGTTTTTTAGATGATGATCTAAAACTGAGACCACAGGAAAAAAAACAAAACATAAATTAATTAAATTAAATTAAATTAAATTATAATTAAATTCAAATTAAATTAAATTAAATTTAAATTAAATTAAAGTCACCAAACTAAAACATGTCAAAACCTCTTTATTTTATTTTATTTTATTTTATTTTTAGGGTGAGCTATTTCTTAAAGTTCTCTTAATCAATTCTCTACATTTTCTCGTTGGCTAGCTCAGCTAAAACTCATTCAGTTATAAACTTGTGCTCAATCCATGTGTAGTGAGGATAAACAGAGTGTGTGCATGTGTTTATTGTAGCATGTGTGGTCTTCTGCATACATGTGATAAGGCCTGTAAAAAATCCAATATTCTCTGTTTTAATGCATGCTCTCTGTGTCGGTATATCTCTCTGGCCTCTCTGGCTCCAGTGCGCTTGGCAGCATGTTTCTATTGATTATTCTGTGCTCGGCATATGATCGATGCACAGAAACCGCTGAAATATTTTCGCAATTGGCTGCAATTACATGAGTACATTAATCACATATGTGAGCGGATACAAGCTGGTAATGACTGAGATATGAACTCTGGCTTGTCAACAACAGTGAAAGAATTTGCATTAGCGAGTGACCCAGAACTCCAGCACGATCGTTTCCCTGCCCTGACTGCACCTTGGCTCTCTTTAGGAAAACATTAGCACTAGACTTTAGACCGAACTCATGCAGATTTAAATTGACCCCATTTACTTGCTAAATAAATGTCAGCAGTGTTGTTGTCAATGTTATGTTTTAGAAAAATAATTAAATGTTTTCAAAACTTTAGTAACGTTGTCTGCCCTCTGAAATCTTTTCTGCTGACATAATGAAGGTGGTCTGGAAAATATTAACCAAATATTAATTCCTCCCTTCCTTCCTTCCTTCCTTCCTTCCTTCATTTGTATTAAGCATTTGCTGCACATGTAACTTTCATAATGTGATGTCTTCCTTCTCTTACTTACTTTCATAATGTGATGCCTTCCTCCCTCCCTTCCCTCATATATGTATATATGTATGTACTGTATGTATATATGCATACATATATGTGTGTGTGTGTGTGTATATATATATATATATATATATATGTATATATGTGTGTGTGTGTGTGTGTGTGTGTGTGTGTGTGTGTGTGTGTGTATTTGATATTAGGGTTAATTATGGTTAATTTTTTTTTATTTTATTTTTATTTATTTTTTTGCAAAGATGTTGATTTCTTATGAGCACGCAGTGTGGAACAGGCCTTTAAGTTTATTTTGCCATGGAGACTTCAGACCCTGAAAGTCTGAATATGCATCAGGACTGCAGATTGAAGTGGATGTTGGGTCAAGGCTGGTTTGTGACCATTCACTGATGTCCTTGTGCTTGTAATGAGTTTACAATAAGTGTGTGTGTGGTCCTGTGTGGTCTCAATGACTGTAAAAGCCAGGCTTTCAGATCAGCGCAGATGAAAAATCCTCTCATTTAGCGTTCCCGTTCCTTGTCCTCAGTTTTATGGAGCGTGTGAAATCAGAGGAAGGGAACTGAATCCCTAAGCAGGACTGCAAATTAATACCCATTGGATGCTGGTCAGTTTCTGAGAAAGCAGCTAAATCTGCCCGAAAAGCCACGACTGAGAATTCACAAAGCAGCATTGCTCTGCATTTCACTTGTAGGTGTAATCATGTAATCATTTCATAACACAATAAGCAATTATTCTGCCAACTAATATAGTTCATTAGTCTACAGTAGGTAATATTGTACATATGAGGACATGGCTCCACTAAATACAGTGTTTAATTGGTCACAGTTATTATATACTGGTTTGAAATGTGACTCATTCAATCAGATTTTATCAAGTTAGTGATTAAAGATATTAATAAATAATATCACAGATAGTTCTTCCAGTGATCAGTACTGTATATCATAGTGTGCATATAATTCTATATTATTCTGTATAAGTGATATAGAATATCAGCTGACATGAAGTCAAACCTGTTTTTTGTATTTTGATTATTTTAGAAACAGTTCAGAATACAGCTCATCCAATCAGATTTCACAGTACATCCGTCCTTTTTATAAGTGTCTATTTTATTGGGGTCTTTCTTACAAGGTCTATATTTTATAGGTCCGCATAGACTCTCAGTTTTTGTAAACAAGTTCATTTTCCAATCGATAAACACTGTAGACGAAAGCTGCTATGTGAATTTATATGACATAAAGGAGTCTGCACATCCATTCAGACCAAATCTTTTGTAAGTTTGGTGTTTGTTTTACCAACACTTTCGAAAAAAAAAAAAAAAAAAGGTACAAAGGCTGTCACTGGTGCTGAACGCTTTCAAAAGGTACATATTTGTACCTTATTTATCCCTAAAGGATGCATATATTTACCTTAAATGTGTATTTTAGTACCTATAATATACATATTAGTACCACAAGGGTAAATATTTGTACCTTTCAATAAGATACCTCCCAAGGGAAAGCTTTTGTACCTTTTTTTAGAGAGTATAAATGTCCAGGTTTGACACATTTTGAGTGATTTAAAAACTACAAAGTACCATTTAAAAAGATGCCACCTCAGTTTTGTTCCTTTTTTTTTTCTGAGCGCGTAGCCCATGTGTGGATCCAGCAATAGAAATGCCTTCTAGCGACTAACAGTACAGCAACTCGCTGTCAGTGTGAATGGGCCATAAGACACAGAGAAGAAAAGAGAAAAAGGTCAGGTGTTTGTTTGTATACAGCTGTAGAGCATAAAACCAAGTGAGCTCCGTGTGACGGCGAGGCTGTACGTGATCATGGATGTTGTAGAGCCGATGGATACTGTGTGGAGAAAGACAAGGGAAGATCTAGGAAAAGGAGACTTGGATGGGCTATAATTCACTGGTCACACACAAAATGGATCAATCATTGGCACGAGAGCAGTGAACGGTGTGTCGATAGAATTAGTCACACGCATGTGCCGCTCACAGATTCACGAGCCCAAATAAATTCACCCGACGGAAGCATGAAATCTAAAGAGGTGTCCGTATGGAGAGTGATGGGGTATTGATCATCTGCTCCACAGACTGTGTGTATTTCCATAGATCTAGTTGTTATGTGACCGAGCGAAAGGCCCCATGATTAGTTTCGTGCTAAATATGGATTTATGTGGCTCTTATAAAGAGAAGCTGAAGACTGATAGATTGGGTGAATGTCACGGCACCTGTCAAGAGCATGTCCGGGTCACCCAAACATCATAAAAAAAATAGTAAACCATATTTTGTTGAAGAAAATGGAGCAATGTACGATGTTTTGGTTGATTTTGGTTTATTAATACCAAGAAAGTTTTGAACAAAGGTTAAAAAACAAAAAAACAAAAAAAAAAAACCATTCATTGGTAAAATATGTATTCATCATGGAGATATTTGTAGTAAAATATTCTTGTTTTAAAAATATTAAATTATATGTATATTTAAAATTCCATTATAATAATTGTATTAAAAATATATATTTGCTGGAACGCTGTAATGAATTACATTAAAAATTATATTTAAAATGTATTTTTTTTAATTATATTATTTTTATTAAAATAATATTTTGCTGTAATGCAGTATTGAATAACAAATACAGTAATGACAACAATGAATAATTCTTATAATAAACTACAGTATGCCCGGATGTATTAAAGCAGTGAGAAAGTGATTAATGAGGATAAAACAATCTTAAGATTCCTTTAAAAAATAACATTTATTTAAATATATATATATATATATATATATATATATAATATATATATATTATATATATATATATATATATATATATATAAATAATATAATTTGTCTTGTGTTTCACTTCATTAGAATGTTTTAGAAATTCTACTAACTATAATTATCTTTGCAGCTTCATGCACTCAAAAAAGAGCTTTTTAAAGATTTACACAATTTAATTAATAGTAAAAATTTAAATTGAATAATCCTTATGTATTATAGATGAATAATTAATGTTAATTTATGATTGTTCAGTTATCCAATTAAAATGTTATTTAATTGAATTTTGCTTTTAATTAAATTCTTTAAAAAATCTTTTTAAAAAAAGGGCTTTCATTTTTTTACGTTTTTTTTTTTTTTACGTTTTTTTTTTTGAGTGTGTCATCTAACTCTCAGTAATTCACTACTTTGTCAACCAACTCGTATTACAGTATTAGTAGACAGATAGGTTAGTGTTAGTAGAATAAGTTGACCTGTATTTGCAAAGCTACTATTTTGCAGAATATGTGTTCGGGAACCAACAAAATGAAGTGTTAGCAGATATGAAGCAGACAGTCCACCAGTACTCCTAATGAATGTCTATCAATATAAAGTGTTACCTTTTTTCTCTCTTGATTTTGGAGTGAGATGTGATCTCCACATTTGCCTGAGGTTCACGCTGTTATTCACCCAGAATTCTGTGTGAAAGAGCCTGTTTCAGATATGTCAGGCTTGAACCTCCATACTGCTGAGTAATCTGCTGTTATAAACAGATACTGCTGACACAATGGCCGCTGGTTACCTGAAGCTGTTTTCCAGCGGCTTGCACCTGGTTGCGTCATCTGCTGATAGCCTTAAAATGTCTTCCATTGACCACACACTTAGTAAGAGTCTAGACAGCAATTATATTTACTCTGGCCTACTTTTCACATCATAGAGTATGTGCTCCGGAATAATCCTCAGCCTTGATTAGCTTGCTTCAAAACACATTAGTGTATCTGAGGTGATGCACTTTGTCTGCTGCTTGAAATAAATATGGTTTGGTCTGAGGAAAACTTTAAATTACTTGTATTCATTGTTGTATTTTAATGAGAGTAATAAATAATTACAATAATACTTATATATATGCTTGAAATAAATATGGTTTGGTCTGAGGAAAACTTTAAATTTATATATATATATATATGTATATATTATATATATATATATATATGTATATATATATATATATATATATATATATATATATATATATATAACAATTAAATATGCCTGGATGTATTATGTCAATTAGAATTTGTTTAATGAGAATTACAGTGTCATCGAAAATGTCAAATTATTTGATATTTTAGTAAATTATTGACCTATTGAAATATTTATGTCATTTGAAATGATGATAAAACGTATGCTAAATAGCTTAATACAGTTTTCTTTTCAATAATTCAACAATTTATTTTAGTTAAGATTTTAGCTTCAATATAATGTCAGAAAATACTTAATGCCTCCACAAACAAACAAAAAACAATAAATAAATAAATAAATAAAATGTATTGTGTGTATTAAAGTCATTGTGATGTATTCCATTTTTTTAATTTATAGATATGGATTAATAGATCTGATGTGGTTGCTATATAGTTTTGAGCTGATTGTTTAAAAAAAAACTTTTATATTTAATGGGAAAAATAACTGAATAATAACATAATTTTCTTTCTTTCTTTTTTGGCGAACTGTTGCTTTAATTTAATTGGCAAGTGTTGGCAAGTGAAAAATTGATTGTATTATTATTGTGAGGCTCTTGATTGTTCTCATTTATAGAGAGGGGAAAAGAAATACAATGAGATGTACTAATAACAAATAAAAATAAAAATACATGTTTATGCCTCCGAGATATGTTATTTCGAGACTTGGCACTGAATATCTTGACACTGAATCCGTCGCTTTGTTTGGGAACATTGCAGAGAATCTGGGCCACAGGCTTATTTCGCCACCATATCTTTGGCTCAAATGTAATAATATGTAATTCATCATAATAAGATCTCCCGCACAGATGTTGCGGGTTTATGACGGCGAGAGGTTAGACGTGCTCGGATAATCTTCCACGTTTAAATCCAAATGAATTAGGCATTCTTTTCCCTTTAGAGATTTTCCAATATTCTCATATTCTTTAATCGCGATTATGCAGCACGGATCACGCAGTCGCTTAGCCGGTTATTATTTAGACTGCGAGATTTGAGTGTTCTGCTTTTATTTGTTGTTTCAAGCCCTCCTCCTCTTCAGGATGGCCCCGAGACCCTCCGCAGCTGCTCGGACAGCCAGGATTGATAAAATCTCCAGGAGGGCCGCAGAGGAAACCGAGTGGATAAATGCGACGCTGCATGTGCCACCAGTCTTTTCCGATAACTTCACAGCGTGCTGAGACGGCCAAACCAACTCAAACCTCCAAACCGCCTGTCTGTAATTGTTAATTTGCATGAGGACGCTTGCATCAGCTCTCCCCCACAATCTCCCTCTCTCACTGCCGACAAATTTGTACTGGAATGAAAATGAAACATAATTATACAAGCTTATTAATATTTTGGCTTACCACACATTGTTACATCCGCTGAAACATGGAATTAGCGTGGGCTCGGCGGCTTTCTCTGAGTTCTTTTCCTCTTTGGTCGTGCGTTCTCTTTCCACCCCTCTTTCCGAATACTGTTAGTTGACAACGGGGCACCCAACTGATTACAAGTGACAAAACACAGCGAGTTTGAAGTGACTGCTTGCCTTCCCTGTTGTATGTTTTGTAATGTGACCTGGAGAAAGGCTCTATGATTTGTTTTTGTGCTAAATACAGATTACACGTTTCCACAAGGCTCTTATAAAGAGAAATATAGAATGATAGATAAGAATGATAGATTGGGTGAATTACACAAAACCTGTCACGAATCTGAGTCTGTGTCTGAGTCATCCAAAAATCTTAAACAAACAATCAAACAAACAGATAAAAAAAAAAAACACACATTTAAATAATAATAATAATAACATTTTAGTACCATTTTTTCATGATATTAATTGTAGTTATACCATAGACTGTATAAAAACATGGACGTAGTGTCCCGTGACGTCACCCGCAGATTTCTGAAGAGTGTATGTGAAGCACAAAGTGGGCTGAATGGGCCGTCGCCATCTTGGCAGCACGTCACCGGGAGATTATTGGATATGGGATAATAGGAAGTGGTTGGTTGGTGAGGAGTTTCTTACCCCCCAAAAAAGTATATATATTTACATATGTGTTTTTGTGTGTGTGTGTGTGTGTGTGTGTGTGTGTGTGTGTGTGTAATTTGTCAAATATTTACTCTTGATGGTAATATTTGTTGTAGTGTAATATTAGCATTTATATATTTTATATTTATATATTTTTGCTGGATTGCAGTCATGCATTACAGTATGAGAATAATAAATACTTATAAAAATAATTATATATAATAAATATGTAATAATGAAATATGCCTGGACATATTTTGGCAATGAGAATGTGTTTAATAAGGATTTCAATTGGCTGTAAAATATGAAAAGAAATTTGCAAAAATCATAAAGGTCCTTAAAAGAGAGGATTTTTGCACATGTCTTGGGGCATTTTAAACCCAATTTAAATCCTTAATAAAATTGTATTTAAAATGCGCAAAGAAATGTGCAAACATGTTTGCACGCTTTTCATGCATTTTAAATCTTCAATATAACTGGGTTTAAAATGTGCAAGAAGGTCTGACACAGACTGAAGACTGAGGGTCCTAAAATATTTTTTCATAAAAATGTAATTATTATTTATTTATTTATTTTTTTTATAATTTTTTTTATTTTTTTTTTTTTTTTATAAATTTTTTTAATGTCCATCAGTAATGTTTCATTTCACAAGGTCGCTTGGGTTTGCATCCCTCTCTCTCGATGCTAAAAAATTGTTCTGGAATGAAAATAAAACAATTATACAAGCTTATTAATATTTTGGCTTACATTACATTGGCCACACATTGTCACAACCTCTGAAACAAGGAATTATCATGGGCTCAGCAGCTTTCTCTGAGTTCTTTTCCTCTCTTGAGACCGGGGCCCCTGACTGATTAAAAGTGACAAAACACAGCACATTTGAAGTGACTGTTGTCCTTCTCTGTTGTGCATTTTTGAAGAAGCTAGTCATTGACACCGTCGCCCCTGTTTTCTGCTCCTACGTGAACCTTTCGAGCACCACTTCTGTCTCTGCAACGAACTTACCGCATAACCGTGACCCAGATCTGAACTCTGGGTCTTCACAGTGTAAGCATAAACACAATTATTTATTCAATGCAAAAAAGGTTAACACACATTTTCTGTTGTTTA
Source organism: Cyprinus carpio (assembly GCF_018340385.1). Classification (NCBI taxonomy): domain Eukaryota; kingdom Metazoa; phylum Chordata; class Actinopteri; order Cypriniformes; family Cyprinidae; genus Cyprinus; species Cyprinus carpio. The sequence continues at coordinate 4,753,097 of NC_056602.1, forward strand.
CCACATTGGTGTGGCGTTTACTTGAGGCTGTCTTTTGATTAATGTTATTTAAGACCTTAGGTGACCCTGAGGATGCAATGCACTGATGCTCGTCATGCTGCTTCAAAGGCTTTCTGTTTTATGCTTAAAGACTCGTTTCTCGTTTGAGCGAGTCTCTGATCGTTTCCCCAGTTGCCTGTCATAAACGTGTTTTAAATTAGAAGCGACTAAGAATTGAAAGAATCGACTGAAAACAAGGACGTCTAGCTTTATACGGTCATCTTACAGCACTACCCAACATCAAATACATCCTTAGCGGTGGACGTTCAGAGAAAGTATAGATCACCCACATTTAGCCCACGGGCAGAGAGAGGGAAATCAACAGCTTGCTGTTGTAAACTACTCTGATCTGAATGACACTGGAAATCTGTTGAATAAAAACAGCAAAAGACAGTATTGAGCGAAATGAGTCTGTTTACACATGCTCTCAGATTTACATTCGTAACATATCGACCAGCATATTCTCAGCAAGAAAAGACCATTTAATGTATTGTTAATGTATGAAGTGTTTGTGGGCAGGTGGGGTTTATGCAAATGTGTTACCCAGTGACGACTCATTAAGAGAGACAATATCTTTATTTATCATGCAGTTTTTTGATTAATAATTTTGAGGGTTGTTTTCTTTTTTTGTCATGCAGTTTTTTGATTAAAAAATATATATTTTTCAAAAACCCATATGACCTGCTCTTTAACACATCTCCTTCATCATCCAGATTTTTCTTCCCCCGTCTGTCCTTTCACTGTCTTAGCTGTCTTTGTAAGAATAACAGAAGCTCTTGAGGGTTTGATTAGTGAGACGGGTGCACGGATGTAGTGATTTAAATCAGAGAGCATGAGAGAGAGAGAGAGAGAGAGAGAGAGAGAGAGAGAGAGAGAGAGAGAGAGAGCAGGAGGAGGAGGAGGAAGAGGGGGCTCCCTCATCAGCCCCTTTTGTGTGGAGAAAAGGGGCTTTAATTACTCCTTGCACCAGTTTCATTAAATATCTCATTCCTGATGTAAATGTTTGTGTGGGAGCCCCAAGTGCTAAAACACAGAAGAGAGACCGTAAGCGAGACAGAGTGAGATGGATGGAGAAAAGAAGAGCAAGAAAGAAGGAGGTTGGGTTTGCATAGGTGGGTGTGATGGGTTTTGCTTTTGGTATGGGAGACTGGGGCTAGTTGTCACAAGGTGCAGCACTCAAATCTTTTTTTTTTCTCTCTTCCTGTTAAATATATATATCTGTAAAATATATGTAAAAAAAATATGTATTTATGTGTGTATGCATGTATGTCAGGTTGAGGCAGGTTGTTTCTCATTTTAAATGTAATTCAATTAATTATTTAAACGTATTATGCCTAAACGTTGGTTTGATATTTTGTACGGTATACTTTGTTTGATACATTTTTGTATTTTAAATTCATTGTTATGCAGTTAAAGTTGCTCTTAAAATATGCTGTTTAATATCAAGCTCACATTGTGACAACTTGTCCCATACAAGCTTTATTATTGGGGCATGTTGTCACATTTTTATTTTATTTATTTATTTATTTATTTATTTTAAGCAAGGCTATGGAATTTGTAACTGTACCGAAACTGACTTGAAAAATGAACATGGCCCATTTTTAACTGGGGTAAGATAGTGTGACAACTAGCCCCGATCTTCTCTATAATTGTGTCATAACAGTACAAGCACATTAACTCCTGCATTTGCATACACATTCACACCTCTAAGCTGTCCGTTGAGCCATGGACTTCTGTATGATAGTTTCTGTGGTCAGACGTTTTGCTTTGTCCAAAATCTATTGGCCCATTTATGCTCTGATGTCTGTCACTCAAGTCGACACATTTAGTCTCTTTGATCAAGACTCCACTGTGGATCAGAAAGGCTGTATACGGCAGAGTCATGTACTCTGGAGAAAAGAGGGTAAATCGGCTTTTGTGAGCCGAGGATATGACTCGGGTCCTGAGGGATCATCAGCAGATCCTTCAGACTGATAATCACCAATCCTCATTACCACAACTTCCTGTGCTTTACTCGCCACTTCATTTCCTAATTACTTGATTATATATCTAAGATGATTCATTAACGATCTGAGCTTGGTTTTGCAAATAGTTTACACCAGTCATTAATTACCCTGGGCTTTCCCCCTCTCTGATAATGAGAGTTAGATTCTAACTCTGATTCCCTCTCTCTCTCGAGTGCTCCTCTGCTGAAAGCTCACCTCATTTTGGGTGAAGATTTGATTCATTATCCAGCAGTGCTTCTTGACTTTCAACTTGCTAATGTTATTTGTGTTGTAGCTCAAGTCATTTGGGAGGGGATTTGAGCCAACATTACTGTTGTTTAAACATCTAAGGACATGCATTAGAAGAAATATGCTTTATTTTCAGCCGTTAAGTGCTTTCATTGCAGGTAAACATTGTTTTTTGGCTGAAACTGGGTGATCTTCAGTAATTTGCAGGGTATTTATGTACGAAAATGGTTTAATGTAGATTGTGGTGATTGTAAGAAGGTTGTGGGTTCGATTCCCATGGATCTTTGAAGTTGAATGTGCCTGTCAGTTGCAAAATTGTCGTGCAACGTTGACATCTGTGGATGCTGTGGTCAAAGGTTCAAAATAACGTAGAAGTGACAACTATTGCAAGGTAAATTGGTGGATTTAATCCATCCGCACAGTGAACTGCTATTCATTTTGCTGCAGTGTGGTTGTTATTCCAGCGTAGATTGGATAAAAATAATAGGGCTTTATAAAGCATGCATGCTTTCATCATGAACTACGGCCTTGAGATTGTCGAGCTTCACCATTCATTGTAGCTAATAATGCCAAATCTGCTTGAAAACACTGAGTATTTGAATGGACTTTGTTAAAGCAGCTTGAAAATTAATTAGAGCTCCTGTCCCTAAGGAAATTTAGCCTTTTCACTTTAGTCTTCAGTCAGAACTCCACTCCAACATGAAGAATGAGAGGTTTGTTCTTTCACACAGACATGTTGGGAAGTCACAAAAAGCTTCAAACTTACTTCCCACAGCATTAGTTTTGACACAAAAGACATTCTGTCAGGCTATAAAACCAGTTATAAGCAAACCTGTACCGAATCAGCTGGCTTTTTTCACTTTTTTCGGCGCTGATTGTGGGAGGAAATCTGCAGCAGGGATAGAAAAATATCTTTAAAGGTACTGAGAGTCCTGCTTACTGCTGAAAGCAATGTCAAATCACTCAAAATATTCACTTTTTTCCTTATAAATACACACAATGTACTTTATGTAAAACTTTCAAAATGCAGTAGAAAATGGATGACAGGAGTTTGTATTCTATGAAATGATACAGTATATAGGGATGCAGGCTTACTTATAATAGATGCACACCATATAAACATTTCAAATAAATGAATTGCAAAAATGCAAACAGCTTAAAAAATAACATATCTTAAACTATTTGCGCCAGTGCTTTTCCAGTTTGTTTGCTAGTTTGTGCAGCATTCCTGCTGTTGCTAAAAAACAAAAATGTGGAAAAAGAACAAGATGGTCAGACACGTCTCCATTTTTGGTTTCTTCAGGAGCAGTACATTTTAACCTCAAGGGAACTAATCAATAATGTATACGTGAGGCCTGAATTGCTCTGTCACATCCATCATAATTGAACTTTTTAGCTGATGGAAAATGCATTACTATCAGTTTAGATTTATTTGTGCAGGTTTCTCCGGTCTGAGATAGCAGCTCTGTGTGTGGACACATGCTCCACGGGGACCACCGAGGCTGTTTACAGCCAGCAAGTGTCGTTTCCTATTCGTCTCCTTCACTGCTGTACTGAGTGTAAGTCACTGGATAATTTTTTCAATAATTCACCTCAATCTCAGCGGAGGGGCTGGAGTGGAGGACGCATGGGTCAACGCTGAAGTGGGCTCCTTTGATGTGTGGATTGTTCACTCATGCTCATTATGTTCATTTGAGTTTACCTCAACAATGGTCTTCCTGATAATGCAGTTGCAGTTGTTTTCAGATACTCTATTGAATGATGACATGCATCTACAACTTTTTGAGAGCGAGAGAGAGACTCTGCAAGTGTGGCTTTGCCAAATAAATTAAAAACTATGTGAATGTGAAGAGGAGGTTACATAACTAAAACATGCAGGTACTGCCGAACAAGTAACATGTACCCACGGAAATCTGTCAGATAAAACATTTAAAATATATGCTGTAATACAAAGTCGAAATTGCAGAATACAAAGTTGCATTTAGAATTAAAATTGAGAGGTTTACATTGGCAAGTAATAAAACTGATGTTAAAAAAATTGATACTCATAATTGTTAATTTGCAGCTGTGACTGTCATTTATAATTATGCAGTTGTTGCAATTATTTGAAATAAAATTACAATTATGAGATATGAGGTCAGCATTTTAAGAAAAAATGATTTAATTTAATTTTATTTAATTTTATTTTATTTTATTTACAGAAACATTCTATATGGCCAGCTGTAATGCAAACTAATGTTTACATATGTAAAATGTAAAACTTTTTATTTTACTTAATCACAATTGTGAGATATGGATATAGAGAAATATATTGAATTAAAAAAGAAAAGTGTATTTATTTTATATTATTTGATTTAAGCCAGAAACATGCTTCTATATGGCCAGCTATAATGCACATTGCTATATAAAAAAAAAAGACTTTTATTCTTTTTATTGTTTTATTTAAGTGCGATTGTGAGATATGAAGTCAAATTCCTATATGGCCTATTTTATTTTATTTTATTTTATTTTATTTTATTTTATTTTATTTTATTTTATTTTTATTTTATTTTATCACATCTGAGACAGAAACATACTTCTTTATTTCTAGCCCCAATACACACTGCTTTTATTCTTCATGTTTGGATGTTTTCAGCAAGAATTTAGTGCCTCCTGATTCACTTCAGCACATTTGTATTCTTCAACATTTTCCACACCTCTAAAAAGGGATTTTGCTCTAATTGTTGATAAAAGCGCTTTGCTCATTCTGCATGTAACTTGGAGGGAATAGGTCGATATGAATGTTTTTCTGTAATAAACGAGAAAAGTCAATATCACCTCATGCCTGCTGTATCGACTGTTTTCACAGATACCACCTCACCGCCTCCTCCCTCTCTTCCCGCTGTCCGATACAGTCACTCTGAAAGGATGCGTGGACTCATAAAGGCCAAAATTCCTCCATCATTCCATGCTGTTGAATTAATCGTGCTCTATGGCATTCTCAAGCGTACGTGAAGTTTCGGGGAGCTGCCGGGTTCTTTGTTTTTCCTGCTGGTGTGCTTTATCTGCTGTAGCAGGGCTGAAAGTACAGCACTGAAGAGACCGATGTGCTTCTGTTTTGTTGGGGAACAGTTCTGTCTCCACAGTCTGAAACTTCTGCACTGTGGCGTGATGTAAAATCCTCTGAGACTGCGAGTTGAATACAGCTAAAACCAACTCTATTACCCAGCAGCTTATGGATTTGAATAGTTGAATGCCTAGTAATTATATACGGAGAGAGGTGTGTGTCCCTGTCTCTGAGCGGATGTGTGTGTGTGTGTGTGTGTGTTCCCTGTCTCTGAGTTCAAAGTCAAATGTGGGATATTCCTACTTGATATCTCAGACTTCCGACCACAAAGGTGTCCTGACATTTGCATGATGATGGATAAGAAAAGCATACCGTGATGCTGCTGTTAGCTTTGCAATGGTTAAACAATGCTTCGTAATAATCATCGTATGTATTTTTTGGACTATACTAAACCAGAAAAATACCATAATATGTTTATAGACATTTAGAAAACATGCTAAGTTCACATACTTGTTTCTCCAAAAAACAATGCTATACAGCCAGTTATTCTACTTTGAAATGTTTTTGTTTGGTTCTGTGTGACTCCGCCCACTGCCAATTCACCCAATATAATTTTGATAACACAGAAAACACAAAGCCAGCACACAAACTGGATTAGTGATCGCAGATTCTACCCAATCTAAAAGCCTTGGCACCCATCTAAAAAGCTCTTAAAGGCATACAATATTAAAACATGGATAAATCAACTCATGAATTTACAGTGTAAAGCTTGTCACCTTCTGCTGTCAGTTGAGCTTGTTCCTGTTGCGTGACCTCAATCTGGCAACCCACATAATCAACGAGTGTGAGGAGGAGGAACAGGAGAAACCACTCTTTACAATATTTTGATTTTGGACCACAGTACCTATTTTAACTGTTAGCTGTCAATATTACTGTATAAGTGTGTTGTATATCTCACTAAATAATGCCATTTTAAGGTTAATTTTTCCAGAAGTTAGAAGTCTGACTTTCGAACACCACACTAATGCATTTCTACGTGTCTGCATGATCTGTCCATCACCTCACCATAGCTCAGCCCTGAATCTGTCATTCACTGCGCCTGCATGCTTCTTGACTCCAAAAAAAGCAGTCACTGCCTCCTTGAATGTCAGTGTTAATGACAGTAGAATGGAGATGGATTCGTGCTGAATAGTCAGTCTGACTCACGATGAAAATCACTATGTAAATAATCAGGTTTTAATGAATCAATTGAAGCACATGGACACCAATATAACTTTCATATACATATTTTCTTAAATTAGGCCATGTGCATATTATTATTATTATTATTATTATTATTTTTATTTTTACAAGTTGACAAGGTTCTGCATGAAAGGAAGCATCATATAGGTGAGATTCTTTCGCGAGATTCAGCATGACTTGTGTTCATATCTTTGCTTGCTACCCCTGTGCCATTGGCCCATTCCTCACACTGCTCGGTTTCATCTTCTGAAGAATAAAATAAACATTATTGTTTTCCTGCCATGCTGGAATGGAGCCATTACTCTAAATAAACATTATATACAATGCAGATGACAATAATGTCTTTCTCTCTGTTTCTCTTTCTCTCTCTCTTGCTCTCATTATAGTGTTTTACTTGTTCTTAAAAAGGCTTCAGAAACTCTTATTGCATGTGTTTGTGTGTCTCTGTGTCAAAGAGTAGGTGTTGTTAGATGTTTAAAAAGCACTTTTGCTCCTGTGCTAGCACATACATTTATCGATTGCCCTAAAATCAGGTTTGGAAGTTAACGTTGGAGTAAATGCAAGTCAACTTCAAGTGTATTAACAGAGTGTTCAATTCTAATGGGCTCTGCGCAACCTTTCCCTGACAGTTTATTGCCTCTGAATGCCGTGTCTGATTGCATTTCATGCGCTGCAAATGCATTAGTGGTGTACAGACTCAAGGAGGTCTGTAATACCTGGAGAGAGCTATCCGTTAGCATTCCCTCCGTTCATATCAATGGCAGTTGTTCAGCTGACGCATACCTGCTTCAGAGATATATGAAATGCGTGCTGACATTTTTACACATGGATAGTTTTATTTATTTATTTATTTTTTGATTGGGTGTCATTCAAGTTTCTATCTTTTTTCCACCTGAAAACCATTATTTTAATTTAGTTTATTTTAGTTTTGTTTTGTTTTATTTTAATTGTGGATGCACGTATATTAAAATTCTGGCTGATGCCAAAAAAAGGTCATCCCACTTCTCTATTACTACTGTCATCGATTGCTTGGATTACAGCGTCACACTCCTTCTTTTAGAACATGATTTTTATTCAGTGAGGGGGAGGTGGGAGCGGAATGTTTGATGAATTATGCTACAACACTTATATTCATAGGCAGAGCGTGTGTAAGGCTGGGGAAGGCTTAGCCGTATTCTCTCATCATAATCAACAAAGCAAAGATGTACGTACAATGTAAGTAAGAGATTCATTTCACACTGTAATCAGCTTCAGTGATTATAACGATAGTTTTGTTTTTGAGAGTGCTTAAACTCGCGATAGATCAAAGTTAGTGATAATGTCACTTTCTATATATAATTTATTCGCTGTTTGAATAACCGTGGAAAGGAAACATTATATAATTATCAATTTCTGACATTTTTTTTTATTCGCTGTCACGTTAAATACAAAATCAGTCCCATTAAACATTTTTTAAACATTATATAATTATCAATTTCTGACTGTCTGGTTCTTGCCTAAAAAGACAGGTTTATGATGCTTAATACATTTGGCTGCTTTTAGCCTTACCCTGAAGTTGATTCACAATATGCTTATATTATTGCACTAATTGGCCTTTATCGATGAGCAGACAGAGTGTCAAGTGACAAGTTGCTTGTCAGATTTTCCTAACAAGCAACCATATATTTTTTAAATAATCCCCAAAAACCACAACCTGCGACCTGGGATTTTTTTTCAAGCAAATTTACAAAAAAAGAACCCCAACGTTGCTTGGCAACTGTGAGTTGACACAATGGTGGACAATTCTCAGCTCACTAAGGGCGGGTCTAAGGTAAGACGGCCTTGTCAATCAACTATCATGGGAGTGGCCTGTGCAGAACTACAGTCATTCTGACAGGAATCTCAGAACAGCCTGATTTGAGAAAGAGGATTTTAAAATAGGAATTAAAAAAAAAAAAAAAACATGGGTGGATTTTTATTACTATAGGATGGATGTGTACACACACTTCCAGCACACATTTATGTTCATAAACCTTGTAAAGTGAAATTTATATCCGATGACCCCTTTAAGAAAATCTGTTGATAATCTAAAACAAGATATACAATACACATTAACTTTCTGCGTTTGTGCATGTATACTGCAGAAGCTATCTGCTTTTCAAACCTACTAGGGTCTGAAATGTATTTATTTATTTATTTATTTTTTTTTTTGACTAAACAGAGAGCTGTAAATCTTCTCAGTTTTATGAGAAATACTTGAACCCTACAGGGCTCTAGTGACTCAGCACTTAAATATTATCAGCTAGTGCGATGAGTTTTGGGTCTCTCTTTTTAAGCACAGGAAAACAATTGAAAACAGACTGCACCTGGTGACCAGAATGGAGTAATTGTAAAGTGTTGTAAAGAAAGCACGTCACTCACATGTGTCAGCCCTGACCTTCTGCGGATACAGCTGCAGCACTCAAGCTCCATTCTGTTTACTTGGCTAAGCTGTTCGCATCAGTAGCAGAGATTGTGGCTGATTTTCTGCAGAAACTGCGCTGCACCATGCCAAATTGCTCCAATAAATTCAATGTCGCAGCTAAATAATAGATTTCCATTACAGTCAAAGGAGCATGAAGCATGTTTTTCCTTTTGGACGTCTTAAATACGCCAAAGTCGACTGTGGCAACGTCAGGGTGACACTGGAGAAGCCCAAATTCAAAGCCATTACGATGCTTCATTGCTCTATTTTCTAATTTACCAAAATTAACGACAGGCAATAAGGAGTCTATGTACTCTAAAGGAATTATTTCATTATTTAATCTAAACTAAAGTGTTTCTTTGGAAAGAAGAATGAGGTGATGAATTAAAAGGATGAGAGAAAGGGGAGGAGTGGAAGATAAAATCCATGCTTTTAGCACATTTCCAAGCAGTTCTTTCTTCAAGGGTCCTTTTGTATGTCAGCGATATGTCAAAAGGAAGTTCTTTTAGATTCTAATTGTTGTCTATTTTGAGTTAAAGAGTGTGAGGTCACCGCGTCGTTCTTTCCTGTATCATTACAAGTGATCAAATCAAATGCAAGACCGTTCTCCCAGCTCTCCTGCTGTCACCGTGAGTGGTTTGTAAAGCGCAGCTCTGAGATTGCAGCCTGACACCATCAGAAGGGATTCTTCACCCTTTTTTTTAGTTAAGCGCTGACGAGTCGTAGACACATCAGGGACTCGCGTTACCTCAATGTCTCTCCGTGCTTGTCAGAGATGCTGAGATGGGATCTTGTTAAAAGTGGGCCATCCGAGGTGCATCTTCACAACAATCTCGCACGAGTGGATTTCACTTGAGTGCATAATATGATGCTTGAAAGGCAATACTGACTGTGACGTCTGTCTAAAGATGTTCTACCTTGGGCAAAGTGACTAAATTAAAAAAAGGATCTTTGGTTAAACGGGTGTTTATGGTCTCTTCAAAGCTCTTTGTCCAATTTGTGGCCATTTTAATGTTGGCAGAGCTTGTTGCTTGGTACACTTTAACGAGTTTAAATGCTTTTCATGTTTTTCTTCCGTCTTGTTTTGATTTTTACGCCAAGACAGCCCATGCAGGAACATTGCAGAGCTATAGCTACGTTTACATGCACCCAAATAATCCATTTGTAATTGGATTGATGGCCCAATTGGATTGGATAGCCTTCATGTAAACATCTCAATCGATTCAACTGAACTGGATCCCAATTACAATACGAATGGATTGAAAGGGGTGGTGTAAACCTGAAATAATCCCATCAGCAGAAAAAAAAACAAACAAAAAAAACATGATAATGCTATTTTATAAATCGGTTTCAAAAATACCTTACACAGATGCACAGTGCCATCATGCATATGCTTGCAGTAGCTCCAGTGACATTATTGCAATGGTTTTCTCCAGTTCTAAATGAATGGATTCCAATTGAGAAAAATTAGTGCATGTAAACATACCTGAAGTGGCTCAGAAAATTTGGTTGGGGAAGAACTAGATGAGAAATGTTTGAGTGCATATTGAGATTTGGTATACGCTAAGATATCTTTTGAACATCTACAGGATATGACTGGAGTCTAAGAAGCAGGAGACTTTAGCCAAAGCACATTTGCACATTTGCACTACATTTAAAGTCATTGCTGTCTAGGAAAAGCAGTCAAGGTTTTAAAGAGATCTCGATTGTCATTTTTCTTTCCTGTAGGCTCAGGCCGAATACTGTTCACCACTGTGCGATTTACATCTTGCAGCCGTTTTTTCCCACAATACTTTCATCCTACATGATCGATACATACACGGCGGCTTTTTAAGCTACATGGATACATATCACGGACAATAAATGGAGCTCTGTGATTCAATAGCGGAGAGAATCTTTCGCTCGCTTGGTGATTGACAGCTCACAGAGCAAGCTAAACCTCACAGATCTCTTCTCAGCCGGATCGGCGTTCCGACAGGAGCGCACAGTCTTTTCATGGATCTGAGAAAATTCCCACAAAGGACACTGGCGTACACGCTCGGGCTCCTCCCTGCTTTGCCTGCCTCCCTTTGAAAGTGTGACAGCTACATCTCTGCAAGTCCAAAACGTGAAAGTGCCCTTGCCTCTCTCCCTTTTCCACTCGTTTTGAGAGGCAGGAAAATACAAAGTCACAAAAACACTGCACACAGGAAGCAGAGATTGTTCCTGATTAAAGTCAGCATGGAATCGAAATTGACCCTGAACAAGTCAACATGATATTTGTTTTCTAAAATCTTGCTGTTGATCTTATTGTGAATGATTCATCCATATGTTTTATTCATTTATTCATTCATTAAAATGTCATAACTGGATCTTCTGGTGATGTATGCTTGGCTTCTCGCCGGCTTCCCAATGAACAACCACTGGAAAGAAACCAAGTCGCCACTCTATATTTAAATATTTATTTTTTTGTTTATCAATCTATTTAATATTTCAACCAAACTCACTCTGTCTCTCTAGCTGATTTTTGATGTCACCAAGCCCTCACATTTTTCAGACACCTGTTTTTCTGCAATACAATCAATCTCTACATTGTTTTTCCAATTTTATTTTACACATTATTTTGTCAGCAAGCTTTGTGGATAAAATAATATGATGGTGTTAAGGTGGGGTCACATTAGCACAATGTCATGGGCAAAAAAGGTACATTTTATATTGTCAATATTGTAGCGATGCATAGAGCGCAGTTCACACTTAAGTCACTTTCAGACCAGGCAGGTTTCTGTTTGAAGAAATTTGAATTTGAACTTGAGCCCATTGCGAAATCTTTTGCCATCATGCAAAATTCCAAATTCCTTTTAAAATGATTATCAGTTTCAGTCTGATGTATGTTATATTACAGAAGAACAGGGGTGTCAGTACTTCTGTGTCATATACAAGTTCCTGATTCATTTGTGCACATTTTTTATTATTTTTTTTTTTTACTAAAAAATTGCTCCTTTTCTCAAATGATATCACCAAGTATTTTTCATATAGACATCCCTTTTAGCAATTTAATAAATTCCATGTTAATGTAATATCCTCACATTAATTCTCCTCATTAAATATCCTGTTTCACTCTGAAATCTGCATGTAATGGGGAAAAAGGGTTTGCATTTCAACGACATTTCATATTGATTTTAGCGTCCTCATCTAGGGGCTACACATTGGTTGGAACAAATACACACATGATCTCTTTGGAATAAATGAACACATTAATAATTAATGAGCAGTGGAATAATCAGACCTCTATGATGGCAGAGAGAGAGTAAATGCTTTGGGAAACTTAAAGATCCTTCCTACATTTCACTGCCTTGCATATCTTGTTTCACTTGGAAATATGTCAGATTACGGAATTAAAAAGACTTTAATTAGAGAAATATAGGTCAGAAATCATCTCCGGCTGTTGATGTGGTGTAAGTGTGATTCTGCAGATGTAATGACGTGTGCTTATGATCTTGCGTGTTTAAATGGTGGCAGTAATTCTGTAATTATCCCCTGCTTATGTTTTCCCCTTCGTTTTCTTCTCATCTGCCCCTCCTTCCCTTCCTGGCAGAACCTCTTTTCTCCCTTCTCGTCAGAGCCGTCTATGACCGCATTAAAGCACAAACAAACCCTCTCGGTATCTAGCAGTGTTCTGGAGCATCGCCCCTCCCTGTTTCTGTGGTGGCTGAGCGATGCGTGCCGCCCCGTGTCCTTAATGTGGCATCTCCCTCGTTCCCTTCGCAATCACAGGAAGCAACAACAACAGCGGCGGGTGTGTAAAATGGCTAACGCTGCGCTAACACAGATCACTGAATTTGCTTAAAAGGCACCTTTTTATTTGTGACTCATACAATGTGCTCCCAACCACATGTAATGTAGCATCCCTCCTCTCCATTCATCTCCGAGGCAACGGCAAGCGCATATGTGATGGGAATGCAGAGTGCTGATGTGAATACAGCGCTGTGTCTAAGTGTGTGGTAGAGAGCAGTGGAGCAAGAGAGAGAGAGAGAGAGAGAGAGAGAGTGTGTAAGAGTGTGGTAAACAGAAATACAGTAGCTTCTATCTAAAGGAGCGTGTCTGTGGTTTTCTTGCAGTCAATAAAGCACAACACACTTGAGCCGTAATACGACTGCATCACACTGATCATGTAAAGCATAATGTCTGCACATGCACGCTATACAGTAATCATATCCATGCATACTGGTCATATATCAATACAATGACCCCTTTCTATCTAACAAGCCTCATTGACTTACAAAATAGCATGTTGGTGTTAAGATGTGGTCACATTACTGAAATTTTGTGACAAAGGGTCCGTTGTCAATAGTGTAGTGATGTATGAACCACAGCTCACAAAATCACTTTCAAAACAAATAGATTTCTGTTGGTAAACATGGCAAATTCAAATGACCAAATCGAACTTGTTGCAAAATCTGTATAGAGAAATTTCACGCAGAATTCCAGATTGCATAGATTCCTACTAAAACAGGATTTGGCTCAGGAAAATTCACAGAACAATGGCAAATCTGAACCTTTACCACGGTTTTTGGACAATGGTAATAACATGCAATGACAAATGCAATGTAGTTTAAAAAATGCACTGGAAAAATAAAAAATAAAAATCACAGACTATGTATAGTATATTTCAAAATTCCGTAGTATTACTATGTATCACGGTACCACAGTACCACGCAACACTTTAAATGTGCTTGTTCACCATGGTATTATGATCTAAAACATAACTGTACCATGGTACTGTACCACCATACTACAGTACTTGTAACGGGGACACCACCATGATAATATAGTAAAACCATAGTATTCCCTAATGTGTCCTGAAAATACCATGCTATATGTCTACAGCAAGACGGTACATTATATTAAATAGTGCATACAATATCATTTTGATAATACCACAGTACTAATTATATCAGAGAACTATTAACTTCCAAAAAAGTACTTGGGTACTGCCATTTTTTTCAACATGTACCATGGTATTATTGGAAGTACCTTAATAATGTGGTGTATTGCATGTAGTACCATGGTATTTCTATCAAAATACCATGGTACCACCACAGTATTTCTTAAGGTGTGAATATACCACGGTATACAAATATAAGGTATATTTCAAAGTGTCATGGTACCTTCACAATACTTTTTGTTTTTGGGATTAGCATTATAGTAATGGTATTCAAATTTACAATCCAAAGGAGGGGAAACATATGAATATGCTGTATTATATTTCAGAATACTGTGATATTGCCATCTGATTTCATCACTATTCCAAAGTACCAATGCAGTACTCTTTAGGCAATTGTTTAGACAACTAGTTTTTTAAAAAGTACCTTTAAAACTTGATAAATCTGCAGTTCTGCTGGATTAGGCAGAAGATGAGTGATGGGATGTGAGGAGCGTTCCTCTGCTTCCTCTTTAGTGGATTCATTTTAATGACTGCAGTTTTACAGTCGTTCGGAGCGTACATCCGTCCCCAGTCTGAGGACCTCTAACATGGCACGGGTGACTGTATTCACCATTAAACGCACATCATGGGGTGATCACAGGGATGGAAATTGTGAGTCTGGGCAATGGTAAGCCTCTGCTAATGATGATATGCACTCCGTCTCTCCGTGTGTCTCCAGGTCCGTCGTGGACTGGGGTCCCCTGACCTCCATTAAAGCTCAGTGTGAGCTTCAATTCTTCCTTCCAGCATCCTGTCTCCTTTTCTCACTTCTCGCTCAGTGAATGACTGATAGCTTTGCTGCCGTCACTCCTGCACTAATTAGCTATAGATTTACTCTTTATTCGGTAATGCTGTGACAACTGTTTTTCTTTCTTTTCCTTTTTACCCCTTTACAGCCCTTTACTTTGTAGCCATCTATTTGTTCTCTCCCTCTCTCTCGCTTTCTCTTTCTTGCTATGTTCCAAACCCACCATGCTACTAACTAGATCATGCTGTATTTGCACTTCTGACGTGACGTGAATATCTTTTTTTTTTGGCTTAACTCCAAGGAAGGATTGTAAATAGCCCAGAAGGCCTTGCAAGCAAGTAAATGGCAGATGAGGTGAGAGAAATGTTGACTATAAATGCACTTATATTTTATTCAGTGCCTAAAAGTGTAGATAAAAAGACCTTTTTGTTTCCCTTTAGCGGTTAGCTTAGCCTTGAATACTTTTAGATAGTATTGATGCTTTGTATTTATTAAAAATACTTTTATTTTGCAAGTAATTGTTACAAAAGTTATATATATATATATATATATATATATATATATATATATATATATATATATATATATATATATATATATATATTAGGCTGGCCAGGCTGGGAAGCCATCTTACCAACCAGTAAAACCATCTCAACACCACGCTAACACAATTTAAGAAGTGCATAAACCAGTTAAGACAAGCAACCCAGCTGAGATTGGTTAATGTTGTTTTTCCCCAGGTATGCTAGAAGGCATCTGCCGATCTAAGATTTTGGAACAGAGCACTTTCTCTCATTCTATCTCTTTCATTCTATCTCACAAATGAGAATGGCTTGATGCTGAACACTGACTGCCTCTCAATGAAAGTAAGAGATTTTCACCATCTCTCTCCCAGACCCCCAATCCATCACTCTCTCCCCACCTGCAGGTGCCTTTGAGCGGGGGCATTCTTCTGGAGGCTGCCCCTCACCAGCCGCAGCCTCCAGCTTCTCCAGACACTCTCATAATTCATCCGCCTGTGATCGATGCTGCTGAATCTCAGGCTGTGGTTAGAGAGAGCGGCTGGGAGGAGCAGGCCGTGGCGTTTGGGTATATTTTCATATCCCTGTAAGCTCATATGGAACTTTAATCCATGCTATGTCACTGTCCTTGGGCATTCATTGTTGATGAGCTCATCCAAAGGATTCATTTTGTTCTGGTCTCGTCTCGCCAAAACTGAAATACATCTATTTTGAGTAATTTTGATTTACAGTTAGTTGAAATGTTACATGTTGGTATAAATCACAGTCTAATTTCCCATCTGATAAGTAATTATTATTATTATTATTATTATTATTATTATTATTATTAGATATACAAACTTATGCATTTTGCACCTTAAATTGAGCATATTAAATAATTTTCTGCAACTATTTAAAATGCAAAAAATTAGTCTTTAATAGAGCATATTTGTGTTTATTCTAAGGGTATGTTTACCCACAGCAATTGTACTAAAAACAATTTTACTACTACAGTTTTTTTGTGTGTGTTTTTCCAAAGGTCTGCATACAGGTGACAACACTGTCAACATGTGAAAAAAAAAAAAAAAAAAAAAAAAAAAAGTGCCAAAACAATAGATGGTGATGTCACTTTGTAAAGCAACACTATGCACTTGCGCAAATGCAAATTCCTATAGACTGAACATGTAATGTGCTCACCATTTTCAAAAAAATTGGATTTTCGTAGTTTACAGAAACGATAACAGTATTGTTATCAAAAACTTGCACGTAAAATACAAAGGTTAACGTTTTCAGGCTGCCAAAACGCTGTTGTCATGTAAACTTATGACCTAAACGCATTGACAGTTTTCAGTTTTTATTTGAAAATGGTTTTGTTGTGGTCTCAGGCGAACATTATAGTACACAAATATGCATGTGTCTACAAAAAAGCACGTCACTTTCAGTTTTACATAATTTATTTTTGTTTAAACATCTGATAATGTTCATAAAAAGAGGCGAGTCACTTACAGTTATGTTGTGAAAATATCTGACAGGAAAGCATCACGTTCTGTATTAAGTGTCAGGGTAAAAAAAAACATCAAACAAATATGTTACTTACTCTAACTGTTTGTTAGAGCAGATCTGTGTATGTTCTAAGCTTATGAATGTCTAGGCAACTTGCTACATGTGCTTTCCAGCATTTTTACCATAATATGCAAGGTCATTAACCTTTCCCGTCAATGTTGATTAGCCCAACTGAATGTTTTGAGCAGATAGGTGCTTATTTTCTAGCTTTTGGATGCCTAGCTCATTAGCTGATCTGCAAAATATGCTAAGCACGTTTCAGATTTACTTTCAAACATGCTAATCTTCTCTGGCCACCGCTAGCGATAATGTGCTTCTTAGTGTCTCACTGGTTCAGCTTAACCATAGTGGAGGTCTCATTTTATGCTGACAGACCAAGTACAGGGAGAAATATATACACACAATCATCCACTGTTGATATAGCCACCGGCGTGTGCGGTCTGTGTCTGTGATTGTTTAGACTAGCTGGTGGGCAGCTAGCAGAACAGTCCATTTGCGTGTTCTTGCAGATGCACATATGTTTGTCTACGAGGGTTCGTATCGCTCCGAGGCAGCGAAGATGGCTGCCCACTCTCTGTTCCTTCCTCGCAGGTAATGATTTGAAACAGCATCTGCAGAGGGGGGCATGAAGATAGAAGGGGCAGGCTGTAATTGAATGCGAACCGCTCTACTGCAGTGGCCTGAGAAAACACCATTATCCATTCTGTTATCCCAAAGGCTACTGTTTCTCCCGCCTTTACGGCTGGAAGATGGGCAAACAGTAGCCCCTTAAAGTGAATTGCTTTCTCTCTCCTCTCCTGTTTCCTTCCCCCATCCTTTTTTTATTCATTTATTTCAAGGCCATATTTCACATGCATGTATCTTACAAGCAATACATAGACACTTTATGTAAGATCAGTCTTAAAAATATGAAGATGCATTCATTTAAATGTTTTTATATCATCATTATTATTTTTGTATATGTATCAATACTTAATATATATACTGTATATTTTGTTTGGTTTCAATTATTAGTCAGTATATATATATATATATATATATATATATATATATATATATATATATATATATATATATATATATATATATATACACACACTATACAAAAATAATACTAGATTATGGATACAAATTGTAAAAAAAAATAAAAATAAAAATAAAAATTAGCCTACAGAAACTTTGACTATGTATGTCAGGGGGGAATAAAAGTGCGCAATATGGCCATTAAGGTAAACACTGGAAAGCGTTGTTGTGACATGACTGCATGTCAAGTTCACCAATGAATGGAGGAAAATTGTCTTCCAGTGATGCCAGGACTTCTCTGTTGATAACAAACTGGAAGTCAGTGAGCAAAACAGTGTGTCATGGCATTACATGGCATTATTTTTCAACTCAATGCTAAACGTGGATGGCTATCGTCTCCTGAAAAGCTTTTCCACTGCTGTGATACGACAGAGTGCTGGTGCCCATGCCACCCTAGTTTCTTTGGAGTGTCACTCTCATATTTTCTCGCTCACTGTCACACTTCAACCAAAACTTTTGTCAGTCTTAAACAAAAAACATGACACCGCTTCTGGTTTTCATGTGACAAGGCATACAAAAGGACTGTGTGGCAAAAAACTCAAAGAAAAAAATCTATCTCTCTTCGTCTTTGTCTGTCGGATTTTTTCACCCAGCTACCTACAGTACATCAGATACCCTAATGCTGACAGTGTATTTGGAATTTGCTTGTGTTTTCTCTCTCATTCTAAATGTATTTGTCATTTAGCATAATTTTTTAATGACTGAACATACACTAATTACAGATATGGTATTCTTGGTCACAGAGGGTCAACTAAATTTGTTTTTGATTTTGTATAATTTTTTTTTGAATGCTGTTGTACATTTCACATTCAAATGTATACATTTGGTGGATATTTTTATCCAAAGCAACTTACATTTGCATTGAAGGTATAATTTCCTTGGGAATCAAACTCATGTCTTTGGCGTTGATGTTGCCATGCTCTACTGTTTGACCTGCAGGAATATTATTTTAAACCACTACTCTATGAAACAATGATTTTAAAAATCTCTGCAATAATGTAAATGAATGTGTTAGTTGAACCTGTAATCTTTCAGTCACCATGCTCCGGGTTTTTACATTTAACATTTACTTTTGGCTGCTACTTTTATCCAAAGCGACTTACATTTGCATTGAATGTATACATACATTATTAGTTCATGCTTTTCTTGGGAATCAAACCTTTGCTTTGATACCATGTTTATCCTGCAGGAAAATTATTTAGCCACTACATCGCCTCTATAAAACAATGACTTTAAGGACTCAGCATGTGAGTAAGTGAATGTGTAAGTGGTGAACTTCATTGTGATTCATAGAAATTCCTTTGATTAATTATTTAGCCCTAATTTGAACATTGAAATGTTGAAATTACACATTGACTTTAAACATTGTTTTGTTGTCAAATGATAAAGCTATGATAAAGCTATTATTGTTGTTGGTTGCTCTCCATGTACAGATATTAGCCTCTGATTCGCTCTCTCTCTTTCATTCTGTTTCTCTATTCACCATCTGTGAACACATTTATTCCCTCTTTCAAGTTTCTGACTTGTTGAATGTGGCCTTTAACAGCCATCTCAGTCTGACAGCTGGTCAGTTAGAAATACTGCGATTGTTACACGTCCAGGCTTTTAAAGGGAAGTCTCTCTCTCTCTCTCTTTCTGTCTCCGTCTCACCCCTTTATTCGCACACCTTTTTTTATTATTCTGAATGCCAACGTCCCCCCACCTTCACCCACCCGTCAGCATGCCTTTCTGTAATAGGCTTGTCTCCATCACAAAAGGCGGACTTGACATTTGCTGGTGGATGTCAATGGCTGCTGGAAGCTTGACGGACAGCGTGGCCCGAATGTGCGCCCGGGCGCTCAGTGCTGGCTAATTAGCTGTTATGGAGGAAGTGCCGGTTGATTTAGGCTGGGGCCTTATCGAGAGAGCCCACCTTTCCTCCCTCCGCTGTGCTAGCGTGACGCAGGGCAACCGCAGCCTTCAAATCCATGACAATAGTCAGCCCTGTTATCTGGCCTTGAAAGAGCTTGTGCACTGCGATAATCAGTTTGAAGGAGAGATGGAGGAAGCAGGAGATTGTTGAGGCAAAGAGAATCGGAGGATGGGGAGGGGTTTTATAAGATTTAGTTTAAAGAGGAATCATAGATCTCCTTTCAAGTGTGCAGAAAGAGTAAAATGTGATCGTGCATGAAGAAAATGGGTATCAGGTGGTTTCATGATGTATAACTAATGCATTCAATGAATAGTTTGTGCAAAAATGAGAATTCATGGCCTTATTTACTCACTCTTGTGTTGTTCCAAAACTGTACATAAAAGAAGACACACTCAAGAATCTTCATGTGGCTATTTTCCTTCCAACATTTATAGTAACGCTGCCTGTCAAGTCACAAAACACGAGCAATATATTTGAAGTCTCATCAAAGTAGACTGAAACTTTAGCCGTTTATTTATGTAAGATCTTCCCCTCCATTGATACCCTTAAATCTCAAATTTAGTGAATTCGAACCTATATTTTGGACAACTGTTATAGTGCTTTTAGAATGTTGTTGTGTCCTCTCTGGAGCTATAGAGACATAGACATGTCCATTGTGAAAAAAAGCTGCATTAACAATCTTCAGAAATTATTCTTTTGTATTCCACAGTAAAAAAAAATAAAAAAAAAAAAAAAAAAAAATAGCAGGCTTGGAACAACATGAAGGTGAGTCAATAATAAAGACATTAAATTGGGATGCTTCAAAAAAAAAAAAAAAAAAAAAATATATATATATATATATATATATATATATATTATATATATATATATATATATATATATATATATATATATACACTGTATATATAGTTTCAGAATTAGCTTAATGTAAGACAATAGCGGTCTACGGCATGTCCTCATTTAGATAGCTAGGTAAGCACATGTCTGTAAGAGAGTTACGCAGGGGTTACAGGCGAGGAATTGCCATGAATAATTAAATGGCTGGGGTGAGCATTCTGGTAGCCTTTGATTAATACTGGAAGGATAGAGAAATAGAATAAAATGAAAAGGGAGCACCATGAAAGAAAAGACAGAACAGCAAAGAGATCAGACAGAAGAGAGGAGAGACAAAAAGGCGGAGTGCTGCATAGAGAACGAGTTCCACGCTCCTTTGCTCGGTTGAAAGCTTGATTCAGCAGTGCAGTTCCTTGCCCGTCCGCAGCCATGTGGAGCCTGCAGTTCAGCATATTTTACAACACTAACCCAAAGGGAGAAGATGGAAGAGGTGTGTGTGTGCATGGAGAGGAATTTGGAACAAATTTAAGTGACACAGGTAACACCAGAAATAACAGGGTACACTCTGACTTTTCATCTTTCTCTTTATTTATTTAATTTTCAGTCTGGTAGACGGCAGGGGAATGTGTCGCTTTTTTCCTCGCGCTCCATTCAGGTTGAAATCAATCACCGTCCACACTTGTCGACAGTTCTCACAGCGAGAACATCGGATTATATATAGCTTGTGTCTTTCACACAATCCGTGCCTGGTGGACCCTAAAGAACCGATGCGTATCGCTATTAGGTAGACCAGCATCATGCCTGTCTCAAGATCCCCAAGTGGGTTTGCTCTCAAAGTCAAAGGCGCTGAGTCATGAGAACTGGAAAGTCAGTGGGGACTGAGCTTTGGCAGACCTGTCTTACCTTCTCTTCTTCTGATATGGGCAGAGTGCCATCTTTCTTTCTCTATCTATCTCTTTTTATTTCTCCTCTGGGCCTCAGTGTTCCATTCAGCTGGTTAGTGTGTGCTAAAATGAGCTAGCTCCCATAGCTGTGAGAGATCAGAATAACATGGTGACTCACACACAGTGGCATTTAAAAGCAACACTGTTCACACCAAATAATTTAAGACCACGCTACAAAAAGTAATAATAATAAAATAAAATAAAATCTTGGTATTGTTTTTGAGTAAAAAATTATAGAAAATATTGTTAGTGACGTGTGGCGGCCCATACTTTGAATTTTTGCTCTGCATTTAACCCATCCAATTGCACACAAACACACACCGTGAACACACCCGGAGCAGTGGGCAGCCATATTGTTGGGGCACCTTGGGAGCAGTTGGGGGTTTGGTGCCTTGCTCAAGGGTCTCACCTCAGTTGTGGTATTTTGGGTGAAAGAGAGCACTGTACATTCACACCCCCCACCTACAATACCTGCCGGACCTGAGACTTAAACCCACAACCTCTGGGTTATAAGACCGACTCTCTATCCATTAGGCCAGGACTGCTTGACCTGGCTGTCCAGCAGGGGTTGTGTTTGCAAATGTTTTTTTGCATGAATGTGCAAGTGCTATTGTACATACCTCAAGCAAGCTTTGCCACAAGATTTGTCTGGTTTTGTCTTCTGTGGGCCAGTAGGTAGAAATTTTCCCATGCCTGACAGTGTAATTCCAGCCTAATTTCTCCTTTTCCGTTCCTCTCTTGAGCTCAGGATAGATCAATATATCTCTCTTTATACTGGGGCCACACAACACCTGGCAGCCTCCTTACCTGCCTGAAACCAATCCCTCATCCCAGTAACCCAAAAAAGTGGAGTAAGCCTAGCACTGGGAAATCTATTACCCCAGAAATGGTCTCTCCTTGGGCTTGACCATGCACATTTGCCTGCCCACATGCCAGGAAAGAAAAGCTCATCAGAAATTTCTTCACTTAACACACACTGTCCGCCCCCATGAGACACGAGACAATTGCGTTAAATGGAGCATTGCTTGGGATTCTTGTTAATTGAATTGTCACATCCTGCTTCCATTGATGGTGTCTATACAGTTTCTTTTTCTCTCTGAATCTTTGAAGCTTTTAGTGTAAACATTTTGTGAAAAAGCAAAAACAGCCATTGCTTAATTCCTGGAAGATATAGAAAAGATTTGAAAACAATAACTTTACCACACTCTGAATTATTCTCTAGAATTTGAGGCAAGCACTTTCTAATTAGATCTGCATGAAAGGAGTTGGCTTGCTACTAGTTTCTTTGTAACGTACCAACCAAATAACCCAACTCACTCAAAAACGAGTACAATCCCCTATCATTGTAGATGTGTGACAGACAGCTTTGTCCTTCAAATGACCCTTCAAACATGGGCCTCATCCATTATCCAAGTGGCACACTCTGGGATAGGGAGGCATCCTGACTCGGTAACCCTGAAGGTCTGGAGGTAATCAGCTGCATGGACCACAATGTGACCTGCGGTGTGTATCTGCAGCCGTCGAAGCCTCCTAGGCAAACACCGCTATTGATTTTAACACTGTATCTTTTATTGGAGTAATGTCTGTGATGTGTGAGATGTTTGACAATTTAATGGAAAAAGGTTGAGTAGGGAGGGCAGCCCGGCGAATAGCAAAATGTGTACAGGAACTAATATATCATTGTCGGCCTTATCCTGTGGAGTTTCACGGCATGGTGCACCACTTTCTGACATTTTTACACCATACACACACTGTATCCAACGTCCAATCTATCATTTCAGAAAAAACACTGTTGTGTAATATTTGAAATAATTAAATAAATTGCTGAAGAGAGACCACAAGCCCCTTAAGGGAGCTCAACAAGGCAGTCGGAGGCACAAAGCAGTGCTGACTGAAATAAAAAAGGATGAAGGCTGAGGAAGATTTTGAGTGAGTATTCAGTGCTACATCAAAGCTGAGGCCTCCATAAAGAGCACGGATGACTTCCGGCTATTGATTCCTCCCTCTCTCGAGGTCAGGTGAAATGTGTTTTTGCATTCACTTCTTTTCTTTCGTTTTGTTTCCTGGGTGCTTTTTTTTTCAGTGTTATTACGAGCTTAGGCTCTCCGAGGACGTTGCTGGCTTTTGGTCGGTAACAAGCTCAACTCGACTGTAGTTGTTTTCAAGGATCCTAACTCCAAATTGCTTAGCAGAGCTCCTCCTGCCTGGCTAACGCGTGCTAGCCCGCCTTACACTCCCTAAGCTTTTCATAATCATTTTAGGGCAGTCACTTTTAATCTCATCATACTGTATCTACGTGACCGCAGAGGAAGGCGAGCAGGTCTGAGGGGCTGAGGGGTTGCGGGTCAGATGCTTGTAGTATAAGTGTTCTGTTTCACACTTTAGCTGCCTACCTAGACAACTGTCATGTAATCAATACGTGCACTTCCTTGAATGTAACTTTGTTATGAAAGCCTCTGCCAGGAATATAAATGTGAATGTGGAATGCATCTTTCTAAGAATTTGTTTATTTTGTTTCACCGCCACACACTCCAGTGTTTATGTTTTGTGAGAGTCTTATATTTAGTCTTAGTCTTTGTCTGTCCTTGTGGAATATAGTGAATAGGGTGCTGGAAGTATCTTATTGAAGTATTAAATCTCTTCTCTTCTCTTCTCTTCTCTTCTCTTCTCTTCTCTTCTCTTCTCTTCTCTTCTCTTCTCTTCTCTTCTCTTCTCTTCTCTTCTCTTCTCTTCTCTTCTCTTCTCTTCTCTCATCTCCTCTTCTATAAAGGTACTTTTATTTTTGAGTCTCTTCTCTTTTTGTCTCATCTCATTTCTAATTTAATTTTGTCTCTCCACATCTCAACTAATCTCTTTCCTTTCTTCTCATCTCTAATCTTTCCAACCTCTCACCTATACAAAACCATCCATTTCCTCCCTCACTCCCTCCATCCCTCACTTCTTACATCCCTCCATTCATCCATCCATCTGTCTATCCATCTATCTCTACCTCCATCCCTACATCCTTCACTCCATCCATTCCTCCCTCCATATATCCTTCCATCTACCCCTCACTCCATCCATCATCCCTCCCTCCATCTGTCCCTCAATCTGTCCTTCCCTCACACACTCCATCCATCCTTCCATCCATCCATCCATCCATCCATCCATCTCCACCTCCATCCATTCATCCATCCATCCTTCCATCTATCTATCCATCTATCTCTACCTCCATCCCTACATCCTTCACTCCATCCATTCCTCCCTCCATATATCCTTCCATCTACCCCTCACTCCATCCATCATCCCTCCCTCCATCTGTCCCTCAATCTGTCCTTCCCTCACACACTCCATCCATCCATCCATCCATCCATCCATCCATCCATCCATCCATCCATCCATCTCCACCTCCATCCATTCATCCATCCATCCTTCCATCTATCCCTCACTCCCTCCATCCCTCACTTCTTCCATCCATCTATCCATGCTTCTACCCCTCCATCCCTTACTCCTTCTATCCCTCACTTCTTACATCCTTCCATCAATCCGTCCACCCCTCCATTCACCCATGCTTCTACCCCTCCATCCCTTACTCCTTCTATCCCTCACTCCTTCCATCCATCCCTCCATTCATTCATGTTTCTACCCCTCCATCCCTCACTCCCTTTATCCTTCACTTCTTCCATCCCTCCATCCATCCATTCATCCCTCCATTCATCAATCCACCCTTCCACCCCTCCACCCCTCCATTCCTCCATCCATCCATCCATCCATCCATCCATCCATCCCCAAACCTCTCTAATTCCCAAACCTCTCTAATTCCAACCTTACATTACGCTCTTCTTTCCTCTTTTCATCTCCATCACAAGGTTCAGTAAAAGTGTACATCAGTCGTTTACATTTGTGCATTTGGCAGATGCTTTTATCGACTTACGTTGCATTCAAGGTACGCATTTGCATTTTACCAGTTATTGCTTTCCCTGAGAATCAAACCCATGACCTTGGCATTGTTAGCATACTCTACTGTTAGAGCTACAGTCAGGAAATCAGTCCTCCTGAGCATCAGTACCTCAGCCACAGATTACCAACAGCATCATTTTAAGAACTCCCTGTCAGATTCACAAGGACAAATCAAACAAATCTCTAGCTAAACCGTTCCGGTTATTCTGCCATTGATAGAGGGCCGGACTGAGCTGTGTAAAGCACACTGTGTTGATGCACTAGTGATCTGGGGCACTGAACAGAGAGAGGCTGCTTATCTCTCCATACGGTGTGATCAGGGTGAAAGAGTCATTGTGCGGATGCCGCTCGCCCATATTTCAGCCTGTGACCTCATCACCCTGCGCCAGATTCTCATTTCGGATTTTGTTTGCTGACATGGTAATGGAGGTTAGAGGGGAAGTGAGCTCAGGGAGAAGGCTTCCTTCCTTCCCTTTCTTTTTTTTTTTTTTTTTTTTTTTTCTTTTTTAGAATGGCACACTTTTTCTTGCGCACATGGACAGACAGATAGATGAAGAGGAAGGTGGTTAACAGACATTATCCAGATGTAGAAATCTTCCACAAAAGATATAATTACCATATGTGGGAGGAGAGAGAAAAAAGGGTACCCTAGTGAAAAATAAATATACAAAAATGTATTTGAGATGCATTTATTTCATACTAAGTATACTACAAATACATTTACATATTTATGTTCTTAATTAAAATACCCTGCAATTGTACTTTTAGTATACTAAACTGGTATACTTAAAGTTTGGAACAACTAATTTTGTGCTTTATGCACTCTAATTGTGCAAAAGTAGTCCTGAAGTCCATCTAAAGATATTCTGAAGTATATTTGATTGTGCTAAAGCGAAACTACTGCATGTATACTTCAGGCACACTTTAAATATCCTGCATTATTATTCAAAGATCATACAATTTTCATCACTAGTGACATTAAAACACATTTTAGGCTTAATATTAAGAAATGTGCATTGTGCACAAGTAGTACTGCAAATAAAGTTTAATTATATTTTAATTTTAATAAATGTTGATTTTGAAAAAGTTTTTTTGCTTATTAAGTTTAATTATATATTTTTTTGTATCTAAATATATTTTAAATACTGTGTTTTTATTTTTACTAGGGTAGACAGATGGATTGATTAATATTTAGTCATATTTTATTTTATTTACCCAATCATTTGTAGTTTGTAGATTGCTTTTTTGTATAATTTATATATATATATATATATATATATATATATATATATATATATATATATATATAATTATTTATTTTACCTTTTTTTTTTACTTTGAGTTAATTTGCACTTAAAAAAAATGTTATTGTTTATTTATTTATTTTAAAATGTTATTATTTTTATTATTATTATTATGCTATTTTATAATCTGTAAGTCAACTACTGAGCTGTAAATGCTTTGCCGAGTAGATTTTTATTTTTATTTTTGGTCACGAAACCATGCTACATTGAATTAGATTGAGAGACATTTCCTCACTGACCACATTCCAGCAAAACAGTAGAAGTAAAGTTTAAATTTTGTTAAATTTCTGTGTGGTCACAGATATATTTTATAGGCCAAGTCACTTGAGGTTTGCAATACTTATTATTTATTACAGACACTGTTATTTCAGTAGTCGTTTCAAAGTTAACGGTGAGAGAATCCTTTAACTCGTTGCTTCAGGGCACTAACAGATGCGTATAAAAGTCTGAGTTAGTGTTGATCTTGAAGCCTGAAGTTATGGTTGCCATACAACCCCAGATATGAGCACCCTGATATTGTGCTCTTTCAGAAAGAAACATTTATCTACTTGTTACTCCAGGGTAAACTTGAATATGGTTGTGAATTTATTTTAAAGTACAAAGACTAGGTTTCCACTTCTGGGGAAACAATTGTTATATATAAGTATGATGTTTTAACCAATACAAATATTCCTTGTGATGTTCCTCAGTGAAAATGTTATCCATCCGCTTAAAATGTAAAATAACATTTTTCTTGGTTTATTTTAGATTTTTATTTTATTTTTAAAAAAGTGCCAAAGGCCTAGGCATCAATAGTGGTTAACAGCTATCTTACTTCAGCTAGTACCTATTTTTAAATGTCTTACTTTCAGCAAACTAGTAGTGGGTGAATGTTGTACAATTAATATTCATGAACCAAGCTGATAACTTGCCCCCCACACACATTGTTCACACTAATATTGTGTCTGTGCCCATGGTGTAACCATAGTTTCCAGCAAAACACCAAAGTATCCATTGTGTTTTTGTTAGGGCTGACCTATAACTGAGACATTCTTGGCACTGAAATAGAAGAGTTTTGTTGATTGACTGCACTAAAATTTGAACACCCAACTGTGCCAAAATATTGCATATTTTTTGTGCAAATTGTTATTTCCACTTGATGTTTTAATTTACAAACACATATTTGACAAGATATATATGCACTTTGTAAGCATGCACATCTCACAGCATGAGGATAATTGTGTTTGTCTGTGTGAGAACTATATTAGCCGGTTGTACAGAGTCAGCAGCTTTTTAATAGCAAGTGAGTGCAGAGCAAATCTTGATACTTGACCAGAATTTGGAAAAACAGAAAATAAATGAAACACAGAATTCTCTCATTTGGATTCATCATTAAGAAGTCGGTTTCTTCTGCCAATGGATCAGTTGTTTCACCCACATCCAGAGCAGAGAGAAGGGCATCAGGTTTGGACAGAGTTGACCACTTAGCAGTCTAGAAGGCATTACTTTTCTGGCAAAGGAGATGAGTCAGAGAGGTGCTTGGGGTTGCCCACAAGGGCAAGGGTACTCATGAATGGAACATGAGGTTGGTTTACTAAAATACTGATGAGACAACTCTATAACTTAACTTCTTTGAGACCATCTGTGCGTTCTGCCCCCAACATGCTCGCTGAGATCTATCAAATATTGACACGCTCACATAGAACCTTGGGAAATGCAAGTTAAGTTCATCCTAATGATTCAGAAGTTCGCTTCACTGTTGAAAAGCAGAGCGATTAGAGAAGTTGCGGACACCTCTCAGAGAACGCTGCTCGGCCACTACGAAGGTTGGAAGACCCCCTTGAGAACGTGCTTCAAGAATCCACAGGCACTTGAGAGAATAATTAGTAGGCAGTATTGGGATGAGAGCTCAGCTAGACCTCTACCAGCAGTTCAGGTGGCTAAATGGCTGGAGAGAGACCGCAGAAGTAAAAGAAAGTGGTGCGATGAAGAAAACATGAAAAGAGTCACAAATTTCCTGTTGCGGCTCAAGAATAGATTGGTAAACCTCGGGAGTGTTTTGAAGCTTTGGAGGTCACCCGATGCAGAGTCTTTAAGTAGTGTGCTAGGTCACCAGCCGGCTTGAAATAGAAGATGAACCAGATCCCAAAGCTATTTTTGCCTTCTTTGAGCATGGTGGGTGGTGTCACACGGCAGTGTGAATGGCTTAATTGCTAAATCGAAGGTGGCGAATGTGGTTATTTCATGGCAGCTCAAGAGTACGGTTGCACTGATGAAATTCCTTGTGAAGGGGGCAGACGCAAAATGGTCTGGCGACTTTTTCAAAGGAGCTAATTGCTATTGAAGATTACTTTAATGTTTGGCTCGCTTTATGCTAGAATATTCTTGTGTGAGATTAGTCTTAAAACTGATTTGGAGATTGAGAACTTGGAAATGTACTTCAAGGAAACCTGATTTCTTTCTATAGCCGTAGCGACTTGGCTCTATCCCATGACAACAGGGATAGAGTTTTATATTTTAATTAAAATTGTATTTGTAAATACATGTACTGTATGGTAACTTTTAAACGATTTGGATACATCACAATCTTGGTCATTAAATGTTTTGTTGAAAATGGTGTAAAAGTTCTTCAAAATAATGTGGAACCATCGTGAATACTTTTCTAAGAGCTTGTTGTGTTTTAAACATTTTTTCATTAATGACCCATAACTCTGAATTGACTTCATACATTCAGTCCCTTGACTGTAAACAGCTCCCAATGGATAATACATTGTTCTATTACATTTTTTTTTTGTCAGAAAATGCATTGCATATGGCCTTATTTGACTTTAAACATAATAATTCTCATTAGTTGCTGACTAATGATGGATGTGAAAAAAGAAATTCTGTAAAGAATATCTCAGTGATTCAGTGTGCCGCTGCCTGTTTAACACTAATGGAATGGCTCTTCAGAGAGCGCTCTGACTCTCAAGGTCAGGGGGAATCTGTGTCTTTTTCAGTAGGGAGCCAT
Source organism: Cyprinus carpio (assembly GCF_018340385.1). Taxonomy (NCBI): domain Eukaryota; kingdom Metazoa; phylum Chordata; class Actinopteri; order Cypriniformes; family Cyprinidae; genus Cyprinus; species Cyprinus carpio. Next base: position 4,782,880 of record NC_056602.1, read on the forward strand.
CTTGCCTTCACTGAGGTCTGCTGTTACCGTGACCCTGCCGAGGGTGATTGTCACACTTGCTTTGTCATGCTTTAGGCATTGCTTTGGTGACAGTGAGAACTTTTATCTATGGAACCTCTGACTGATCTCACTTCACCGTGACAAAGATACTTCATCGCTCTCCCTTGCTCTCACTCTCTTTATTCACCTTGTTAAAGGAATAGTTTGCCCCAAAATGAAAATTCTGTCATCATTTACTCACTCTCATGTCATTCAAAACCCCTGCGACTTTCTTTTTATGGAATCCAAAAGGTGACTTTTTTTTTAAAGAATATACAAGCTGCTCTTTGTCATACATTGAAAGCCAGTGGGGAAAGTATTATAGGAGTGGGCCATATAACTTGTGCTCTCTATTCTATAAAAGAAAGTTGCCCTCAAATAGGTTGCATAAGGTTTGGCGTCAACGATTTTTGGTCAGTGAATCAAAAACATGTCTAAAACCTTTGATTTGGATCTTCTGGAGGAAAAGATTTTCAATGAATATTATATGTTTGTCACACAACTATTGTATGGATTTGAAGACATGTAATGTAAGGTTTCAGTTAATATCAGCTATTAGTCACACAAAGCTAGTGTATGGAGTTGAAGACTTATAATGCATGAGCTGTATTGACTGCTTTTTAAGAATTACAGTGAATATCATCCGTTAGTCACACAAAACTATTTTATGAATTTAAAGACTTGTAACATTATTAGTGAATATTGTTTGTTAATCACGCAAACCTATTGTATGGATTTTAAGACTTATCATGTAAGAATTTCAGTTGATATCATCTATTAGTCACACAAAGCTATTTTATGAATTTAAAGACATAACATTTTCAATGAATATCCTTTGTTCGTCACACAAAGCTATTGTGTGAATTTGAAGAATTATAATAAAAGAATTTCAGTGAATATCATCAGTTAGTCACACAAAACTATTTTATGAATTTAAAGATTGGTAACATTTTCAGTGAATATCGTTTGTTAATCACGCAGACCTATTGTACGGATTTTAAGACTTATCATGTAAGAATTTCAATTAATATCATCTATTAGTCACACAAAGCTATTTTATGAATTTAAAGGCTTTTAACGTTTTCAATGAATATCGTTTGTTCGTCACACAAAACTATTGTGTGAATTTGAAGAATTGTAAGAATTTCAGTGAATATCATCAGTTAGTCACATAAAACTATTGTATGGATTTAAAGACTTTTTTTAGAGAATATCATCTGTTCGTCTAAAACTATTGTGTGCAAGACTTCTAATGTAGTACATGAGTTGTGTTTTATGCTTTTATGGAGCTTGACAGCACCTGTTCCCTTTCACTTTCTTTATATGGAAAAGAACAGCCAGAATTTTCTTCAGCTTTTGTGTTCCAAAGAAGAAAGAAAACCATACTGGTTTAGAACGACATGTGGTGAGTAAATGATGATAGAAAGATAAGACTTCGAATAAAAGACCAAATCAGAGGACAGGCTTTCTTTTGAGGATCCAGAAAAATGATATGTAGCCCATTATCCTCAATATACAGTGAGTTCATAAGGTACAGAGTGAAAGCAAAGATTCTCTAGCCTTTCATTTTAATGACAACTGAATCTTTATTATCTTCCTAGTCCTGTGTGGGACTCAACTCTGCCGTTCTGCTGGATAAATCGCCTTCCTTGTTATGTTGGTGTCTCATGACAGGTAGCCTGAATGCACAACTGAGGAATAAACCTATTAATATTAATGCATTCCCACCTTTTTTTTCTCTGAATATTATATTAGTCATTTTTGCTGTTTACCACAACTAGAAGTGTTTTATTTCACCTGACAAGAAAAAGTTGTTCATATATTTGTTTGTTAATTTTTTTTCGAGTAAGATCATAAACATACAAACTGGATACATAGTTCAGAAGGCCACTTACAAAAGAAGCCAACAATCTTTTGTCTGTATTTTATACCAAAGCTTAAAATAATAATAATATTAATAATAAAGCCCTAAAACTATGTTTTCAACTGACGTGACTGTTGGTGCAGTATCCTCTGTGGGCCTGCATCAAAGTCTGCATGAGCTCTCTCTTCCCTGGAGACTTCGTTTGATTTGCACGTTCGGAAGAGAGCAATCCTGCTACTCGAACCGCCATTTATTTCGAGCATTGGAGTAATGGGGTTCTATAACTCTTCCGTCTTTTATAAAGCAGCTACTTTCACAGCACTGACGGATGTAAACTTCATAATTAGCTGTCAGAGAAAGAGAGAGAGAGAACGTAGCGGGTGCAAAACGCATCCGAATGTTGCCCTTTTCTTTCTATGACTGTTCTGACGCAAGTGAAACATGTCTTCTCTTTCATCCCTGATGCAATGACCAGGTTGAGATTGACAGCGCTCTGATCTTCGTAGAAAATGAGAGCTCGTGTTAGAGCTAGGGAATAAGAGACAGACCTGTATCTTAGATGTCTTACTTAGATGTGCAGTTATAATAATCTGTGCTTTGTTACGTACGGATATCCTTGGGGTGTGGATATTTACTGTGCTTTATGCCCTTAGAGGGTCAGATAATACTTTTTTTATATTATTTATCCCCCACCCCCCCATTTTTTATTTTTATTTTTTCACCGGAAATAATTCATATGTATATTTCTGACCCCTTTCTAATCCTTAGAATTAAAGACAATGTTTATAATGTGTTCTTTAAGGGATATATAGTTTACCTAAAAGAAATGTACTTTTCATTATTAGCTGTGTCTTATATCGAAGGCTGAACCCCCACCCCCCGGGGGGTCACTTTTGTCGGTCTCATTTCAGAGAACCATTATAAAATTCACTATTCGTCCTTGTTAGGTGTAAATTGCTGTCATTTCTTTCTTATTTTGAAAAGCAATGGTTGCTTTTCTGAAATGAGACAGACTTGAGGACGTATGTGGCTGACAGATGCGACCTACAGAGGGTACAGCCTTGGAAAATGAGGCAATTTAGTCACCCTCATGTCTTGACTTTTCTCCTTCAATCAATCAATCAATCAATCAATCAATCAATCAATCTACATTTTAGTGGCTATAGTAATTTTTTTTTTTTTTTTTTTTTTTAATGATCACATTTTCCAAAATATCATCTTTTGTGTTCCATAAATTCATGCAGGTGTAGAATGATTTGGGGGGAAGTAAATTATGAATTTTTTATTTATTTATTTTTTTGAGTGAACTATCCCTTAAGAACTTGTAAACATTCTTATCTCATGTCAAATTAATCTTTTAGTGTACTTACTAGAGGGGTGTGCTGTCAAGTACAGTTTGCTCTAACCCATTTCTCAACTGCAGAGCTGTAGGTGCTACACACAGCCAGAAACAACATAAAGTTGGACAGACTTCGGCTCATTTTACTCTTTTCCTTCCCTTAAATATTGTTATCTGTCTTCCTATGAGTTGTTGATCACCCAGTTGGGTTTGTCCGGCAAAGTGTTATGATTATGTGTTTCTATGTCAGAAATTCATCAGAATGTTTTTTTTTTTTTTTTTTTTTTTTTTTTTCAGCATAGTTGGGTTTTTGATTCCAGTATTTTTCATAGAACATTAAAGTCTTTTATTTCAAAAGATGAAGCAAATTGTGATGCCTCAGAAGATGACCCCTTTAAAGAAACAATGAATGAGCCGTGTGTATGTCACACAACAAACTAAAGATTAGCCATGCATTGTGGGTCAGACACGTACACTGCTATGGAAACACACAGTCTGCCCTCAGCCATCTGTCACAACACACACAGAGCAGTTGATATTTGAGCAGAGACGTCCCCTTTGTGTCTTATAAATCTTGTTTGCCACGTCTGTTTGTTTGCATTTGAACAACAGTAATGAGCTGTATACTCTGTGGCTCTTCACTGTGTGTTCCGTCCTTAATTATGACCATAATAATCCAATTAGAGCATTAGCGGTGCCGTGAGAGGGAGTGCCTGCAGCAGCGGCCACCTCATTACAGAGCACCTTTCCCTGATTCACAAATCCAGCCGATGATCACGCTCTGACCCTGGCTTTGGGTTCATCCAGGTCTCTTTGAGAGTCTTAAAAAGCCAAATTTCATCACAGGGCTTCCATAGCACAGTCAGACGCTCGAGATAATAAGTTCCCGCCGATTTTGAGAAGATTATGTGCTGGTAGTGGCATGCATAGCAGTCTAGTGCACTTCAAATTAACTCATCCTCATCTTTACTCCTTCTCTCGATCTATGGATTTGTTTCAAAATGTGGTGATCTGCATAGGTGACATTTCAAGACACCAAAGATGCACTTCATAAAGGCAGTTCTGAACAGTTATGCTGCCTTATAAGATGCCACATTTTGGCCTCAATCTAATACAGCATCACAGGTATCCTATAATTCATTGCAACAAATGTGAAAACGGAGCACTTACCCCCAGGGTGAACATTTGAACTGTTCAAAAATGCATAAACAGTAGGAAACCAGAGGAGGTTCTGTTTGAATGGAAGTCGGAATGGAAGATGTGGAGTGGAGAGAGAGAGAGAGAGAGAGAGAGAGAGAGAGAGAGAGAGAAAAGAGAAAATAGAAAAAGTTGCAGTTTTGAGAAAGGTTTGAGAAAGTTGCAGTTTCAAGAAATACAATGACCTGTTTTATGTATTAATTTTCTTAATACTTAGAGGCTGAAACATTTCCAAAGTTATTATAGTTATTATAGAGTAAATGTTAAGTGATATATATATATATATATATATATATATATATATATATATATATATATATAACTGATTTGAAATATTAATAAAAACCATAATAGTATATTAATTATACTAAAATAACACTGCAGGGTTCAAAAAAGAAATGCCAGAGTATGCTGAATAAATTGCTTGTCTGTGTTGGTGGGGGACTGGACTTTTCAAACAACAAAAAGTTAATTGACCCTTGTCATAAATTGTCAACATTTGGAGTAACATTCATTTTAGGGTGCGCTGCAGTTTGAGTCAGAAACTCTTTCAAAAAACAGGTACTGTAGGATCAGTTCACAGCACTGTGCATTTATAAAGTCTTCGGCAGTGGTTACTAACTCTTGTAAAACTCTTGCGTGAAATAGACATTATGCTGTTTCCATAGGGAGGTTTTTAAATGACTTTAGGTACTGTATCTTTAGGGTTAGCATGCTGTCTCTGAAGGTAGTCATTCATCTGACACTCCTTTACTGCACATCTATGTTTTCTCCTCCATCAGAACTGCTCCTGCTTTAATACTTACTTTCTAGGAAATTGTTGTGAATCAAGTTCCTGGTGATAATAGTGGAGGATCTCAGAGGAACACTGTTTTTTCGTGTGAATGAAGTACTGTACAAGCTCTTCAGCTGACTGGTTAGGCCTCTTTGCTTTATGAAATCACTAAGGCAAACATTCCTTTAGCTCCCTGTGCTCCACTACCAGTCTTTTAATGAAAATCAAGGCAAGACACCGAAGACGAAAGCACTAACAGAAGACATCTTCAGATGTACACTCATTAAGTTTAGCTAACTCTAAATCATGTGCATAGGATTCTCTCAAACACAGCAACAACGGCTTGCATGAGTCCTGCTTTACCATACTACACCTTGCGTGACAGCAAAATGACATAGTTTCTGTTACTGCAGTGGCTGTGCAAATTTTTCCTTTCCCCCTCTCCTTCTTATACTTTGGAGTAATAGAGTAAGTCTTGTTCATTGTTCGGTTTTGTAAAATAAATAGTAAACAAAGTTCCTTAAAGGCAAGTTGGCTCACTCAGTGGCCATATTGGACGGACTCCAGGCAGCTAAGACCTGAATCTACATAACTGTTCACCAAAATAATGTTTATGCATCAAATTTTAGATCAAAAATAATTTTTTATAACTTTTTAAGCTCATTTAATAGGGGAAAAAAGGTTAATGTGAATGTGGACCGTCTTATGCAGTCTTATACCGAAATGTGTAGGTTCTCCGTATAGATAATAAGCCTGCATCACTTTGCAGAACATATGTTAAACTCAAACTTGAACTTGACACATTTGGTGTTCAATCTAAAATTAGCCCGAGGGCAATCTGTCCATGTTCAGTAATTATGGTTTGGACAGAGAGTGTGCCCGTGTCTTTAAGGTCATAAATGATTGGCATTGTGGACACAGACTACAGAGGAACATACGGGAGGTGACTTTAAGAGTGTTTGTACCTTTACCATCAAAGTTTGATCCTCTTTTGTCTCTTTTAATGCCTGAACAAGACCTCCAGGGAGACCATGGCTCTGGTCCAAAACCTAGTGAGCTGCCTATGGAGGAGGCATTTTAAGGCATCTTATAGTCTCACTCCTGACACAAAGACTGTTCCACAAGGCAAACAGAATAATTTTGACCAAAATCACCAACATATGTATTCATCACAGATGAGACAGGCCCAGAATGTATTGCTTTGAACTGAGTGAAGAAATTCATCCAATATGGCAAATAGATCTGTTATATTTTTATAGTGATTATACGTTTATAGTGTAAATAATATTTATTTATAATATAAATTCTCCATTGAATACCATTGCATTTAATTAATAAACACTAATTGAATTCTGTTTTGGATTTTACAGAATTAAATTAAATATGGACTACTTTACCCAATGTTTGGCAATAGGAGAATGCATTGTATCAAGCTCAGTAATGAAATCCATCTAAGATGCGAATTATAAAATATATTTTGTAATATTATATTATACAATATCATTCACAAATTTGAAGTCAGAGAGATTTTTTTTACATATTTGTTTCTTTTTTTGAGAGAGAGAGAGAGAAGCCTCTTTTCTCACAAAGGCTGGCTTTATTTGATCAAAAGTATACTAAAACAGTAATATTGTGAAATATTGTATTGCAACTTAAAATGACTATTTTCTATTTGAATATTTTATAAAGTATATTTTATTTTCGTGATGCAAAGGTGAATGTTTAGCATCATTGCTCCAGTCTTCAGTGTCACGTGAACCTTCAGAAATCATTATAATATACCAATTTGCTGCTCAAGAAACATTTCATCTTATTATTAATGTTGAAAACAATTGTGCTGCTGTTAAAGTCAAAGCCTGTTTTGTAACAATTAAAAAATCATATGTACTTTTATTTTTAAACAATTAAATGCATCCTTGCTAAAATATTAATGTTTAAAAGAAATTCTTACTGACCCCAAACAATAATTTGAACGATAATTATATCCTATATTATGTTACATAAAAATATAAAATGCTACATATAAAAGTTTTACAATTCAATAAATATGAAAACATTTAGATAAAAATAGTTCATTGAGTATTTATGTGGTGTATTTTTATGCTTATTAGAGTATAACAGCATAAGCAAGATGTCAACACCAAACCCTGTGGCACATGAGTTGTTGCATATATAAAGTGTTTCTAAAACAGTTCAGTTGGGCTGCAGCTGTCTATGTAGCCGGTACGCTGCAAAGCACCTCGCTAGGTTTTGTTACAGAGCCCATTTTAGCGCGTCACCAACATCGTCTTCTACTTAGACTCTCGTAAGCCTTTTCTCTAACATATCAAGATAAAGGGAGCAGACATGATCTGCCTTAGTCATCCCGATCCATTACAAAGGGAAGAGTTGGCCCGAATAACTTTGCAACAAAACAGTCTCCACCGCTTGTTCTAAACAGCGCTCGTTAGGTTAAGCACATTAAAGCAGGATTGATGATTGCGCTCTCAGGGCCCGGAGTGCATCGCGTGGCACAAGAGAGGATCGGGCCCGCATTTCGTCTTGAGTGGCAGGCCCAATCACTTGTGATTTTTCTTGTATTGATCCTTGCCCAGTGCAATGAACCTGAGATATTGTTATGCGCAGAAAATGGCCGCGTTGGATGGAGGGGCCGCCTCTCACATGCATCTCTCTGAATCACGGCTGCTTATCATTCTTTTGATGTTTGAGGTGGATGACCTCAGTGTCGCGCAAGTAATGGAGGACATCGCATTGATGCACGCCGGGACAATAGACACAGTCCATTGAGATATGAGTGAAGACAATATAGAAGGACAGGAGTAGATGAATAGCAAACAGCTGCTGTATTTCAGTTGAAGCACGTATGGTTCATACGTTAACATTCAAATCAGCGTGCGTGTCAGGGAATATTTCATGCATGAGCTGCATACGGATGTGTTTTGGTGCTGCCGTGCATTTTGGAGGAGTTTGTTGGAATGATTTTGATGTATGAGAACCCTGGCTTTTCGTTTCTAGAATGTAGAATGAAGCCGGAGATATTATTCTAGCGAATAGATATGCAAGAGTGGTTTATTACTCAGATTCCATAAGGTGGGAATGCATTTCTGCTCCTATGTACAATATACATACAGTACATGCAGGAAGAAGTGCAAAAGCTTTTGCATTTTCCCCTGAAGTTATAAGGCTATTCATGGTTTCTTGCAGTTATAATTTAGTTTTCTGTGACACTTTCCACCTTCTCTCTTAGCCTTGGAATTAAGCAGCCTGTTTTTTGCTGCTGTACCTTAAATACCTCTATATGTAAATGACCTGATTGGCTCACATTTTCATATGTGAAATGTAACATTGAAGTAAAAGCGCCCCCAAACAAGGTCAGCCGTCATAAATATTATGGCTGGCGGGAGCTTTGCGCTGTGCAGAAAAATCTTATTTTCTGTTATTGGCCCCTTTAAAAAAGACCTTTCTTATTTTTTGGTTTCTCAAAATGCTCTGTATGTGTAAGATTAAACCCCGGCGCTCACATGAAGGTGTGAGTTGTTGAGTTTGAATATTCCCTGTTGGGTACAGCAGCTGGATCTTCTGGACTCACAGTGAATGTGCGAGACCATCGCTATTCACCTCTACCAGCGCTGCACGCTACAAACGCTTGTCAGATGAGCTCATTTTAATTGATTTATCTGCAGCATACACATACTCACAGCCAGCTCTATCTGTCTTGCTTTGGGCTGCAACTTTACTCATTGCATCACCACACACTGTGAAAGAAAATCAATTTGTATGAGTCCGTTTTTGTGTGTGTGTGTGTGTGTGTGTGTGTGTGTGTGAAATAGTGAAAGTGACGTGACATACAGCCAAGTATGGTGACCCATACTCAGAATTTGTGCTCTGCATTTAAACCATTCAAAGTGCACGCACGCACACACACACACACACACACACACACATCCGGAGCAGTGGGCAGCCATTTATGTTTCGGCACCTGTGGAGCAGTTGGGGGTTCGGTGCCTTGCTCAAGGGCACCTCAGTCGTGGTATTGCCGGCCTGAGACTTGAACCCACAACCTTAGGGTTAGGAGTCAAACTCTCTAACCACTAGGCCACCACTTCCCCCACATATATATATTCTATTATTTAATTAATGTATAATATATGTTTTATTATATTAATATGACTGTCATGCTAATTTGTCAAGATGTTGAATGTTGGCATGGATAGATAGATAGATAGATAGATAGATAGATAGATAGATAGATAGATAGATAGATAGATAGATAGATAGATAGATAGATACTGTAGGTATGAAATTGTGGGTGTAGCTTCTGTGCAGGCCTGATAATAATATACTGTACATTTGACTTTGATTTTCAGTATGAAGGACTATTATTTCTACAAGCTGAATGATTGGAGGTACTTTTCAGTATTCTTCAAAATGTATATATTACACTGGCTGCAAAGCAAGGCATTAACTAAGAGCTCAGAGCTTTGGAATTTCACACACACACACACACACTATGAAGTGGGGTTTCCCATGGACTGGCAGTGGTCCGTGTGGACTGAAGCGCAGTTAGTTAGGATTGCGTGGGTGCACACCATTACTTACACTGGATGCCTTATCTCTTTATTTAAGCCCAGAGGAATTACAGAGCTAGAGAAAGCTGAGAAAGAGAAACTGAGTGAAAGAGATATCAGATAAGAGATTTCGTATCAGAACCGGACAGAATTACAGCACCAGGGCAGCGTTCAAACACTCACTCCTCCACAATGAGTCAGTTTGGAACAAAACATGCATGCATCATGTGGAATTTTTTTTTTTTTCTGTTTATGCATCATGTGGAATTTTTTTTTTTTCTGTTTATTAATGGTGCTTACAAATGCCAACAGCACTGTTAGTATTGCTTGCATGCGTATTAGAGATTTGGTGTGTAAGCTGTGCTGTTTGCGCTGCAGACATGGACGATACCTTGAATTGTAAGGCTTGTTGGGAGAAAGGTGTGCTTACCTGTGATTTTCACTTGGCGGGCAATAAAACAGGCAAAAAATCCCTTGACTTACATTAAAGCCATATCTAGAGACCAGAAGACATGGTGGCGGGCTCTATAAGAAACCACCCACAATACCTCAGCATCATTGTGAAAAATGCCATTCACGTTTTATACTATTACTACTTGTTTTACTACTAATAATATAATCCATTTTATGTTGTTAATCTTATATTATATGCTCTTATTGTCTTATTACACTTGAATAATTGTTATATCTTCCACTATCACTGATAATAAAAAAAAAAATAATTATAGAAAGAACACTGATTACATTTTATTAGTAGAAGTATTAGTGGTAGTCGTCCTTGTATTAATGTAAAATAATAATAATAATAATAATAATAATAATAATATACAGTTATATTATTAGTAGTAACAGTACAACTATGTATTATAAAATGATATTGCATTATAATATTCAGTATTTTATATATTTTATTTATTATTAAAATATATTATTATTAGTAGTAGCAGTAGTACTAGTAGTATTAGTATTAAAAGTAGTAGTATATACATACGTTTATAATAATATTTTAAAATACTAATAGTACTACTAGTACTAATATAATAATAATAACAATAATAATAATAATATTAACAATAATAATAATAATAATTATTATTATTATTATTTATTCATATTAATCATGTCATAACACATGATATCTTATAATTATCTTATATTATAATATTATATAATATACTGTAAATAGAGAACTTTCAATGATGGTGGAATCTACGTTCTTTTCCTTTCTTTTCTTTTTTCTCAGTTAGATGCTAAATGTAATATGGTGATTGGCAGGGGAAGGGAGATGGCTTTTGAGCAGGACAGGTATATCATCAGCTTCCTGTCAGAAAGGAAGTCCCTTGCTGTCCTGCTGTGAGCACAGATGCCTATTACCTCTCTTATGGCGGGATGTCAGGACATTTTACACACAGAGGTGAGCTGGAAACTGTGCCGAATGGCCTTTTTGAATGCTCAGGAAAGATGCAACAATAGAGTCCTTTATGGGAAATTCACTTTTGGAATTCAGTTGAAAGGAGTGTTGGCTTGAGTCTCTTCCTTTCTTTCACCTTCTCTTTTATACTCGGAATGCTGTATTCTGTGCAAACCCTCCCTGGAGGTTTTAAGGTCACTTTTGGGTTAATAAATCCACTGCTTGTCACTCAACCACATCCCTAAAACTGTCAATCAAGCACACTCTGGCTGAACTGCAAATGTGGGCTGGAAACAATCATGTTCTAGAATTGGATAAAGCATGAAAGGAGCCTGACGTTCTTCTGCCATAAGTACAACTAGAGCAGACAGGAGTTTATGTATTATGTTATTAACTGGTGGGCTGTGTGGGTTCAGCAATGGAAACCAGCAGAATTATATCAAATACTTCCTTTATGTGAGGGATTGATTACTACAAAAGCACTGTAGAAAACCTCAACTGATGTGTGGGAATATTCATTCACCAAAGAATCATTAGGGTACCGGAGAATAAAAAAAAAAAAAATCCTTTACAGCTGTTTCACTCTTGCTTTTATTACTTTGTCTGAACCCAAAAGAAGATGCCTACGCTAATCATTTCACTTTTTGATTTTAGGTCCATTTTATAGTACTGCTGAAAGTTTAATGTATTTTTAAATAATATTTTATTTTATTTCTGAAGGGTATATGAGGATTTAAAACAGTACAGTATTTATTAATAGTAATATATATATATATATATATATATATATATATATATATAATTTCCGTTTAACTTTCAGTAATTGTATGTACCTTTAGCATTTTCCCATAGACTTGGACTGGGTGTATCTGAACAGGAAGACACCCAGAATGAATCTGGTATATTGCTTAACTGTATGGAGGTATTGTGAAATTATACAGTAGATGGGATGGCCTTAACTCTTGTTCCTTTCATAAAGGGAATTGGCTGTCTCTTCCTCGATCTGTTTGGACCAGTGACTGAGTCAGGGGAGGCGTGTTCAATACTTCATTTCAATACCTCAATACATGCTGACTTAATTTCCCAGGAGCTCGAGCGAACCAGGGGCTGGCTTTTCCAATCTCATGCCCAGCCATGGGACGACTTCCTCGGGCCACTGCAGACACCATCTCTGCTGCTCATCAGGTCTGGACGGGCAATTACTTTACAGTCGGACGAACACAGACACTGAGACAGAGGTGCCTGCCTCTGCTGAGGTGTCTGAGAACTTACCCGACTTTAATTAGTTTTTCCCACACTGTTTTATTGATAATCAACGATGACAGGGAAATCAGTGGATTTAAACAACTTGGAGATGCAGAGAAAGACTTGAGGCTAAAAACGCGCTCTAAGGCCTGACCGCTCGACATCATGTCAATGTTTAAATAAATTTGTTTGGCAAACATTTGGCTGATCGTCAGGGCTTCATTGTGAGGTTGTGACCCAGACCATCATGCTGATTGAAGCGCACATTTCAGCTGTTTGTTTTCATGCATTTCCAGTGCCATTTATTTTCAATATTCAGCCCAGAAAATATGCTTCACGGCAGAGAGGAGCATGATGGATCAAAAGAGTTAATGCAGATAAACTGCATTAATTACAAGTCTCAGAATGACAAATGGCTGCTGTCATGTAATGAAAAATTTCAGCACGCTCAGAGCTCGGCCGTTTCATTAATGCCGTGCTATTTACAGCAGCGCTAGAAGAAAACAAAAATCTGAAAATGTACAGTCTCGACTTATTAACACAATAAGCCACTGCACCCTGCAAATCACACGCCTTCTGACAGGGATAAAAATGAGATGGAAAAAATGTCAAAATGTTCCTTTTATAATGTTCTTTTTAAAAACTCTGAGAGTTATTAAACAGCAGAAAGGCCAGGTGAAAACTGAAAAAAAAAAAAAAACATACTCAAAAGAATGTGTGTGTGTGTGTGAGAGAGAGTCTGTACTTTGAGTTTATTAGTAATAAACCATATTAATATATACATAGTAATAATTAGTTTTAAGACTTATAGTCTCACGTAGTCAGACCTTCAGACTGATGGCTGAAGGTCTAGAATCCATAGCAGCTTTCATTGGCCAAGGCCCGCCCATGAGGCCGTTTGACCGACATGTCAAACAACCAATCACAGTTCGTTTCGTTCAGCGTCACGTTTCGGGGTGTGGAAATATCACTACAATAACAGACCGGTGTATAAAACTCTTGGATGTATTTTAAAGATTCTATGCCGCCAACTTTAAATATTTGACATACTTTTGAAAACCCAGCGTTTAGTTAATCCTGATAAGAGCTAGGGGTTGAATGACTTCTGATTTTTTAAAGTCGACTTTTATGTGATGAAAGTCAAGTCGAAGTCGACTAGTCGCTGATGACGTCATTAATGAACAAATAAGTCTGGAGCTGTTGCAAACCCCTTGTACACAGCTATGGCATATGACAGTGCTGCCCACTTGACTATTGCTCCTATAACAGCTCATTTTTATCAGTTCGTTTCCCTTTGGGTCGTTTTATTTCTCACAGATTTCTGCTCGTTCTAAATCAGATATAGATAAAGTAGCACAGTAAAGATTACATTTATATGAATGCATTAGTGAGAGTGATTGCGTGTGTGAATTAATTCTACATGGCAGCATCTTTCTAGAAGTAGTGACGCTGGAGGATTTAGTTATTAAGAAATATATGCTTGAACTTTTCAGTTTCTAAGCTGTTTTAATGAAAAATCACAGAACAGCGTTGACAGTACATTTCCACGCTGAATGATTCTGTGCGCACACGATCTGCGCGTGACATACGAGCTACTGTCTGTAGCTTATGTGTGTGTGTTACAGTGCAGCAGCGCATTAGATTAGAACGGCGATTAACTTACCAGTACAATAAGCTGTTTAGAATGTGCATTCTCCCATTCAATTTCAAGCATCCAGTAATATAATCACACATATCTTTTTGGAGCTTTCGGGGTATACATTTATTTGTCATTTTAACTGTTTGGAAAACGAAGCGTAAATGTGGAAGTCCTTCAAAGATTTATTATCCTGTTCCGCCCTTTATACAGTAGGACCAGCGACTAGTCGACATCAAGCTTAAAGCATCATGGCAGAGCACTGAAGTCGACTAGTCGATTAGTGTGTGCAACCCCGAATAAGCGTTCATCATCACAGTTGTAAACATGACGGCTTTATTCTTTTGTGAGGGGGTTTGGCGTCACAGCATCTTTGTTTCCAGGTGGAAATGTGTAAACATATGCATCTTACTCTATTATTGCAGTACGTACTTTTAAAATAATGCAATACATTTTAAATAATGCTGTAAAATGTATGCATTTATTTATGTATGTATGAATGAATGAATGCATTAACGAACGGACGGACGAACAAACGAATGTTTATTTGTGCATATTTTACTAAGTGGGTGTGTTGTTTAAATCGTAATTAGTCTTGTCAATTTCAAACCAGTTTTGGACTACTTATGAACATAATAGTTCAGTCATATATTATTAGGCATTATCAATCATACATACTTCGTTGTCTTGAGTTGACGTAGTAGGGAGGGTGGGTCATTTAGAGCTGATGCTGATATATAAGAATGATGATAAGAAGTGATCTAAATTGGCCTGACCAGCAGCAATGTGGTGTTTCTATCACTTCTGTCCATTTGCTAATTACAAGTCATTTCCTTTAGCTCCCTGAATTCAGATTTCTTGTTTGAGGTGGTTTTGGTTTAATGCATACAGCCTCTTTTGTCTCCTAAAACATGAATCATCTGTGGGGTACTAAACCCATTCATTGAGACTTAATAGTATACAATTAACTGATTGAACATGGTTAGATGAAGGTGTCATCTCCAGTGTAGCGTCGCTTGATTTTTACACCATTTTCCACTAATTTTCTGTAAAGTCATGTATATTTAGTTATTTTTAAGTCAATTAAGGTTTAAATGCAAATTATCCCTAAGTATTGACAAATGCTTTTGGATCCTACTGTAATGCACATACTATGAAACCATGATGGCAGGTCTTTGCATAAAGATGTATGCATTTTTTTCTTGCAGAGGTTCAGTAGAAGGACCAGGTGACATCTGGTCTTGAAGGCAAACAGATTTCTGTGTTCTCAGGACACACACATATGCACACAGACACACATGTACTCACACACGCTGATCTCTGTCGCAGGATGAATAGTAGGCGGAGAGGGCAGGTGGATTCGCACAAAGTAATGAAATGAAATGACGGTCCTCCAGGAAGAGTAGGTAAAAAAAAAAAAAAAAAAAAGGCCTCAGAAAAAAGAGGCCAGATTTGGCCTGGCCAGGAAATTGAAGCCATTGCAAGCAAATTGAGTTCAGGTCCTTTTGAAGGGAGAGAGCACACCAATCAATTTGGCCCCTGCCAGGCGCATGTAGACGGTTGCGGAGGGAGGAGGGGGTGAGGGAGCATCCGTTAACTGGGGGTGTGTGGGGGGGTCTGGGGACGGTAAACAGCAGACACCAAGCGGAGGAGACGCTAGCAATCTTCACAAATCACGCACGTACATATAAACACAGCCAGAAAAAGACTCTGCTAGCATTTCCAGCATTGGAATTCAACACAGCGTCTGCGTAGGTGGCTAGAAACACGAGCGCTTCCTCCAAAAAGATTCAAAGAAAGTGCTAAGTCATCGTTTGAGCGGGATGCAAACATCTGCTAAGATCAAAGTTCCCCTTTTTTTCTGCATGGAAAGAGGAGGTGTTCTCTGAACGCTCCTTTCTGGTTATCCAGTAATGATCTGCTCTCAGTTGAGAAAAAGTCAGAATTGCAAAACTGTTTCCCCTAAAATAATAATAATTTACTTAAAAAATTTTAGATTTATTTTCCCAATATTTTAATAGTTAATACAAAATAAAGACAATACTACTACTACTACTACTACTACTACTAATAGTGTTTATTTATTTATGTATTTATTTATTTTATTTTGTATTAAATATAAAAATATGTAAACAATACTTGCAGCAGTTACATGAATTTGTCCTACCATGATTTCAAATCCAAAAGACAATTCTGTGTCCTATAGGACCTTGTAAAATAAAATAAAATAAAATAAAATAAAATAAAATAAAATAAAATAAAATAAAATAAAATTTTAATATTTTAATATATACTATATTTATATAAATTAAAAATATAAATTGTAAATTATAAGCAAAAAGTCTGAATTGTGAGATAATGTTGCAATTACCTTTATATCATGGTGGTAACAAATATTTCTGAAAACTCAGAATTACAAGTTTGTAATTTATAATTGGGAGGTATAAAACTCACAATTCTGAGAAAAACAAAAAAAAAGTCTTAATTGTGAGATACTACCTCAAAATTGCAAGAAAAAAGTCTGAATTGTGATATAAAAAGTTGCAAATACATTATTTATTTATTTAAATTTGTGTTGTAAATAAGCTTCCATAGGATCCTTCAAATTCAAAGTAATTTCAGAATATAAAATGTGTTTTAAATTTGAAATTACTTCCCAAATTAGAATGGCACTCAACCCTACTCAGAATGCGACATGCTTCCCCTTCTCTCAACCTCCTTCTCCTCATCTTTCCATTGCCAAGATCTCTCCTCCTCCTGCTAATTCTTGGACACTGACACAACATCTCTGCTAAATGTGGCGGTTGCTCAGCAGGGCTGTTGAGACTGAAGCAAGGGTTGACGTAAGGTGGAATCATAACCCCCAAGGCCTAATTAACTCTGTTGGTTCCCCAATTAATCCATTAAGTTGTTTTGGCTCGGCTACAAGGCCTCAGGCAGAATTTTATATACCAATACGCCGCTGCATTAGATACTAAGATGTTTGCAAAGGGAGCAAGATGAACCGCATGACATAGCATGTGCTTTTCATTTCTGTGATTTCTTATCATGATGTTGTAATTGTTTTAGGTTCATGTTCTATGGTTACCTCGGTCGCTATTTAATAAGGTCTCTAAAAATTGGAGCCATAATGATCTTGATTTTAATGATTTTAATTAGGGACAATTATCAAAGACAGAGGCATGCTGCATGCAATTCTAATTTATAAATTCTATATAAAATGTTTTATTATGAGCATTTAGATTCAGATCATGAAATTGGAAACACTATGGAATCAGAGAATGAATAAATCCAGCACGCCTCGATAATAAAACTGTTTTATTGCACAAATTCCGGATTGCTTGTTATTGCATATTCATTGTATTTGGCAGAATCGAAACATTATTGCTATGTTACATGATGTTTTGGCAGGATCCACCTCATTCAGTGCAATCAGTTTGAAGCCAAACTGAGATAAAGGAGGAATCAGATTTCCTTTGATGTTTTTAAATAAAAATCTGTATAAAAAATGCTGTTGTCCAAATAATCAACTGAGAGTAAGCGCCAAAGACAGCTTGTTCTCATGTATATTAGTGTTTTCAGAGATCAGAAACCTTAAACATTATTATTTTTATTTATTTATTTTTTTTTTTTTTGCTTTGTGGATCTGTCACTTTGTCCAGGCTTTGTACATTATTGTCATTATTATTTCTGAATAATGGAGGAACAGCAACTTGGATCCAACTGCAAAGTCTGTTGCTCGTTTTACATGTGAAGAGGCAATTTACATTGGGATTTTAAAGGCACAGCATGAAAACAGCCCATTTGATTCAAAGGGTCAGAGAGGAACAGCCATGGAAAACTAAATTATGGGTTTTTGGTTCAAAAACAAACAAACAAAACTTTGCTAACATTATAAGTGGACTGTAGGGAGAACAAAAAAAATATATATATTTATAAAAGTATGTGACCCCTTTAAAACTCCTCTGGTTCAGAACTTTTAATGATCTTTAGTTTTTTTGTATTCTTTTTTTAAAAGTATCTCCACCGACCTACAATCCTAAACTGACTCAAACAGTGAAAGTGACAGTATATGAAAGGCTAGATTACATCTGTAGCTAAATAAATGTTTGGGTATGAAAATTTTTGCATTGGGCTGTTTTATACTAATATATATATATATATATATATATATATAATTATTTATTTGATTTTTAGATCGTAGATGGCTTTGCATATTAAAAATATGTAATGCAAAATGTAAACTACACAAATAATCAAAGAAATAAAGTTTATATGCAAATATATTGTGAATATTTAAAAATAGTGCCCAGCGTACGTTTTCTGACCTCTAAACACTTTTTTAAATAGAAAACCCAGCAGCTGAAGTAAATGACTTCAGTCGAGTCCATTTGTGATCTGCAATTAGTATTTAGAGATTTCATCACGTAAATGTCCATTCCTGCTTCAAGTTTTTTTTTTTTTTTTTTTTTTTTTTTTTTTAGTCATGATTGGCTTTCAAAGTCACTGATGGAAGAAAAATGGTGGCCATTTAATGGTTGACAGCCTCTAATTTTGGAAAGGAGTCCATTAGAGGTATTTGTGTGTTGATGCTGGAATCAAATGTTTCAACGGTAGAGTTAATGCTGCATGTGCACTTCTGCCTACAGTTTATTGCATTTTGACAGCAACATATAATATACTGTATGAAAAGCTTTTTGAGGTCTTATGGAACATACATTTGTGCTTAAACTACTATTACAATTGGTTTAAGATTTTTAAAATGCTTTTAAAAGAACTCTCTTATGTTCACCAAGTCTGTGTTTATTTTACCAGTAAATACAGTAAAATCAAATGTTGACATGTTATTGTAACTTAAAATAACTGTTTTCAATTTGGATATATTTTCAACATCATTACTCCAGTCTTCAGTGTCAAATGAACCTTCAGAAATCATTCTGGTATGATGATTTGCTCAATGTTGAAAACAGTTGTGCTGCTTGTGGAAACCGTGATACATCAGCTGTAAAAGAACAAAAACAAAATACTTTGACCATAGTCAAGGCAATGACATAAATAGTGTACAATAAGTCATTTTAAATGAACCATTTAGCCTAATTAGCCAATCAAACTGAACTTAACATAAAAACATCAGTCTGAATCCTAGGCTGAATTCCTGAGAGCTCACTGAATCAATTCGGATTTGACTCACTGAACCACAGAGTCAAAACTGGTCCTAAAATTTCACTTTTTTATTCTTAGTGAAACTTAAAATAGTCTAAATACAGGTTAATTATGTTTTGTAGTAGTAACTCGTATTATAATGTAGTAAACGTCATAATATGTTATAAAAAAGTAGTATTGCGTAGGAAGTGCTGACTGAGAATTTTCTATTAATTCATATGGAACAAGTGTTTGTGTGCTTCAGACACAACAGAGTGGTGCTGTTCCTACATCAGCTATTTCCTGGTTGTTTTCTTGCCCTCCAGTGCTTGAAAATGAGTATAATTGCAATGCATAGAGCAATATGCTGAGTCTCTCCATCGCAGCACAGACACATGGCAACACGCAGGCGGTGGGATCGTGTCACACACTGCGGCTTTGAGGGAAATTTGCTGGCTGCTTGGCAACCAAACAAATGGAGAAAACGGTCTGGGCAATTTTTATTTTCCAGATGATTAGGTCTAACAGAAATTACGGTCAAGATCATTGACCATAAAATTAATTATTAAGGTGGTGATCAATTGTATTTCTTACTCCGCAAAACTGATCTTGCTTTTTGTTTATGATTAAATGAAGCTACAGGTGAGGAGCCGTTGATGACCTGTAAACAGTCTGTTATTTATTGGAGGTTCAGGAGCTCATTCGTGTCAAGGGGGACACAATCTGTCACCACGGGAAGTCTGCTTACTTCCCCAGCAATAAGCAGATGACCGGTCAGACCGTGTCGTTTGGCTCAGGTCAGGGTAATAACACTCACGCGCCATTTCAGAGATAATAGTAAAGTGAGTGGGTATTTACCTTGTACTTGAAGATAGATGCTGGTTGTCCTTGGAGACGGCGGCGGTACGTGAGTCATCAGCCGCATTTACACCGTCAACCACTTCACGTGTTTTTACAGACACCTGACACAGATTGAGTCTTGTTGCATATGTGTAAGTGAAGAAAGCTCTGAGATCTGGGCTGCTTTCAAATATGGGTCTAAATGCAATGAGTGTTTAATATTTATGATATAAAATCGAGTTACTTGTATGTCCTCTTTTATTGTTACGTGGTACTCAGGTTGTTGTTGAATGCATGGAAATTTCTACGTTTGAATTGCATATGGAGTGTATGCAGAAAATGAATATTTATTTATTTATTTACTTACCATGTCCTTTGTGTTGTTGTTCATTAAATACTTCAGCTTATTTTATTGGATCCCAGCAACATATATATTTAAATCCATTTCACCAAATATTGTAGATTTTTCTTCTAAATCAGCATTGGAAATGTGTGTGTGTGGGGGGGGGGGGGTCATAGGTTTAGGCTACAGTAGAACTGAATTTAAACTGACACCAATAGATAAATGACTATGAATCCTTTGCTGATATATGTGTAGAGTGGGATTTCAATTTCCTTAAAAATAATAAATTAATCAAATAAAAAAAAAAATAAATAAACAGTAGCTAATTGGTATGCATATATATTTTTTCAATTTGTTTAATTCATTGCTAAATTTGGATATTTATTTTTAATTATTTTTGTGTGTATATTAGTTTTATTAGTTACATTTATTATTTTTATTGAATATTAAATTGTAAATAAATGATTCAAGGGATAAAAACTATACGCATTATTGCTAAATATTCACATTTATAATGCTGTACTTCAACTACATTAAATTATTGATAATATTTGATTAAATCCAAGCATCATATGAAGAGTGCCATTTGAGTGCCATTTGAAATTTTCTTCTAAAATTAGAATTTTTATCAGGCTCCTATGTGTTGTGTGAAAAGGTTCTTTTCATTGCCATTTCTGAAATAACTGAACGTAAACATATGAGATCAATAAAATGGCACTTAGAGGCTTTTGCATCTGAACTCTTCATATATCCATTTCACTAAATATAGTTTATTTTCCTTCATCTTACAGTGTTGGCAGAATAAACTACACTGCATATATTGCACATGTTCTTATACTGTTTCCCATTTATCAGCCCACATAATAATCATCCGAGCATGAAGTCCTCTGCTTCTCCTGACTTCCAAAGCGAAGTGCAGTTCCTCTCGCCGCATCTCAGCGGATTGGCTTGTTTTGCGTGAATGCATCATTGCTGAAGGGCCGTGCATACATATGCATGTACCGTCTCCTGCACACGGGGTCTCTTCACGGCACGCGGCCGCTCGGGCAGCCCTGTGACGAATTTCCACTTCATCATCGCGGCTCCCAGAGACGGCCGTCTGCGCATGAACTCCACTGCCTGCATAAGTCAAGTGATGTTATTTTTTCCACCTGCTCCTGTAAAGCACCCGTCGCCCATATGACAGGAGGAGATGCTGTTGTGATGGAATATTTGAATTCTGAATTATTCATTCAGTTCTGAATAAGAATAATTGATGGCACTCCATTCAGAGATCAGCTCTTAAATGCAGTATGGACTGGGAAGGTTCACAGATGCAAATTAGTTTTAACAGAATGCATGCATATATATGTCTGTCTAATTATTTTAGTAATCATTTTTTAATGAACATTTTTGCTTTGAATCAAATGTTGTAATATTGTGATCTGTGAGTTGTTTTTTTGGCTCATGGGTTTCAGTTTGACTTTTGAACTGTCAAAATTAAGTGATTAAAATGATTTATTTTTTAAAACAACAACAACAACAGCATTAATGAATAATAATAATAGTAATATAAACATTTTATTCTTAATTACATTTTAAATGAAATTAACATATTTTTTATTAGTGTCATTAGCACCAAGCTATGTAATAAATATATATATATATATATATATATATATATATATATATATAATATATATATATATATATATATATATATATATATATATATATATATAGTTACTGTGATGCATTGTAAAATCTGCATCGTGCCGCCCACCCGTAAGGCCAGATAAATAGGGAAAAGGGATGTGAGCAAGTAGCTAACGTTTGCTGTGACTGTCTTTCCAAATGGGATTATGTTCAATCCCTGTGATTATAGCTCTGGAAAGGTGTGCTTGCCTGCGGAAAGATAGTGGGATGCAGATTACACGTATTATACGTGCGCAGAGATGTCACATGTTCGCAGGGAGCTGCGTTAACACAATCCATCCATACAAATGACTCGTTCTGTTTTACCTCCCTAATAGGCTGGCAGATGTGCGAACGGCTCCCTCCCCACTCTATCTGATGCTGGAAGTGAGGAGGAAACTGGGTAGACGGCCAGGAAAAGCAGCAGTTTGTCAATGCTAATCCTATACAACTCTCCATGTGACGGGTTGCAAATGTTCGACTGCCAATAGCAATATAATTGAGCTTTCTTTCAATCTCAGGCTCGTCAGGTTGCCACGGCTGCTCGGGTTCCCCACGTCGCCATCGGCCCTGTGCGCAAGCCAGCAAATTAGGGTGGGAGACACGATCCTGCTTTTCTGTAAGCAAATAGGTTTAGCACCTGGCAACACTCACTGCACACTACATTATCCCCTCATCACTAGGGGAGACGGGTGCCTCTCTGTCTGTCCTCGCCTTCTCTTGTGCGACACGTGTTTTTGTCGCTCTCTCTTTTTTTGCTCTCGTAATCTCGGGCCGTCTGGATCTGATGTGTGTCCTGATTCGGGACACTGGCCGGAGCAAGTGCAGTGACATTTGGTGGAAGTGTTGTCCATGGTGTCAGGATCCATTTTCCTTATGTTGCTTCTCTTTTCCTTCCTGTGCATCTCACTCACTCAACCTCTTCACAAATTCAATCCGTTTCCACTAGTCAGCCATCTGCCTGGCATTTTCAGGTGCTGCTGTTTTGAAGGCGTGGAGTTTGCCAGGTCGGGGCATGTTCTCATGATGGGCCTAACTGAAAGCCTGATCCACAGTTAAACGTGGGCCGCATCACTGTTTGGCCCTTACAGTGCAACGCTTGCATCTGGAAATAAATACTGACATTTTTTCAATACTGATATTGATTTAGCAATAATATTTAAACCTTTTTTCAGACAGACCTACCAGTTCTAAGATGAATCAATAGTGATTTATGCTTTTGTAGAAGAAACCACACATGAGTGGGATTTAAACTTTTTAAAATAAATCTACTTTATGAAAATAGTTTATTGCTACATATTACGATTCATATAACTGCTAAACTTGAATATTTAATGTGAATGAAATATTTTGTGTGAAGTTTAGTGATATCGTTATTTTATTTATTTATTTATTTATTTATTTTTATTTGTTTTTTTGTTTTTTTTTTTATTTATTTTTTTTTTTGTTTATTTTAATTTGTTTGTATCTTATTTGAATGGTTTTTTATTTGATTGCATATTACTAGAATATAGGCTGTTATTAGTATTAATTAATTAGCATTAATGCCTTAATCTGCATGACCATATTTTAAATCCCTTAACCCAAACCAATACCTAAACAAGTTAACTTTAGTTATTTCTAAAATTAACTTATTATTACATTGTAGATTCTCAAAAAAAAAAAAAAAAAAAAAAAAAAAAAGTTAATTTTTTGCAGTTTTGAAACAGTATGCAAATAATTAAATATTTTTAGCATTGTTATTTGTTTGTTTGTTTATTCTATTATACAGTTTTATTCTATTCTGTATAACGGCTAAAAGTTAACAGAATCTTTTGAGTGGATTTAACTGATGGGAGTGTATGAAACACACACACACACACGCACACACACACGTGACATTTGTTACCCACTTATTGATAAAGAATGTTGAATTATCATAAAATATAAAAGTGAAAATCATCCACAAGCCATACAAATTTGGGAGGTAGCAGGTCAATAAAGAGTGAGTAAAGCTTTTTTATTTATTTTTTCTTTGCTGTAGTTATATAGTTTGAGAAATACAGAATTATTTTTGGATTTTTGTTCACATAAATTACCAAACCTAATAATTACACAAAGGCTATTTACACTAGTCTACTTTCCTTAAAAAATAAAAATGAATTAATTGAATTCATTTGAATTAAATGAACTGATTAAATCAATTAAATTAGTTAACCTCTACTTAAACTTTTTTATTATTTTATTTATTTATTTATTTATTTTTATTTATTTTTTATTTTATTTTATTTATTTTTTTTATTTTTTTTTATTTTAAGAAAACAAATAAGAAAATGCTTCCAGATCTCAGGTAGCTGTAGAGCTCACAGCATTCTCTCTAGCTCTGCTGTTCTTCTGAAATTAACAACTCCTTTGCATTCAAGACAAGTCTGGAGCGTCAAAGTCCTTGCAGTCCAGAATGTTATGTGGTCGTCTGGAGCAGAGACAGGACCCTGAAGCCCCTCGGCTCAGACTCCGAGGGCATCCTGTGTGAAAGTTCAGGCCATGTCAAAGCAGATCTCAATCATTCTGATGCGTTCGTTCTCTGACCACCTCTCCTTATTGGGTGGATAAGAGCAAAGCAGCGTGGGGTGCTTCACCCCGTGTCACGGCTGCTTTCAGATGATGGCATGTCATTCAAGAAACTCCTGACACATCCAATCTGCATCTCTTATGCAGCGGATACTGCACTTCAGTCTCCTCAGAGCGAAAGAGAGAGGGAACCTTGGTGTGTCGAGCGGTATTTGTGTAACACGAGAGCGCCCATTGTATGGCGTTTAACCTCAGTAAAGAGGCCTTTGCAATATTTCAGGCCGTTATGAAATTGCCTCATGCCCCAGGTCTCTACTCAGAGAAAAAAAATAAGAGGAAATAGACAGAAGCACAGACCTTTTTCGAAGACTCTGGCCTTTTCATGGCTGTGGTGTGGAATAGGATGGATGTTTGTTGTTGTGCTTTGATGGGGTTATTTTTTCATGATAGGTTGATTTCTCAGCACACCTGCACCCACAGTTTGTTTACCTTTAATAAGTCAGAGGCTGGGGAAAATTGTTTGTGAGGGTATTGTCCCGCTGTTTTTGTCCATACAGTCATCCAGTTCCTACTGTAAGGAGTAAAATCATACAAATATTTTTAATGAGTATTTAATTATGTTTTAATTAAGCAAGGATACATGAACTTTATCAAAAGTAACAATAAATAAATAAATAAATAAATAAATAAATAAATAAATAAATAATCAGCCCATGTGTCAAAAAATAAAATAATTTTATTTTTAAAAATAAAATGCAAATGCATATTTATTATTAGTGTAACCATAGTCAACATAGAGCATGAAGACTAGACATGTTTCATAGGTCATAGATGTTTTTCAAAGAACATGTTTATTAGACACATGAATAAAAGAACATAGAAAAACCAGGTTCCCATAACTTCTCTTTCTTTACACTGAGCAATACAGCAGCTCATTTCTTCTGAACATGCAAAATGTAATTTTTTATTTATTATTAAATTTGTTTGTCTCTCTGTGCCCACATACTGTATTTCTGTATACTGTATACTGTAATTCTCAGTAAAACTGTTTTTATTGATATATTTGACTGTTTCTGTTGTCAGACAACAAAATGAATATAAAATATTGACTGAAATGCGACCCATTAAGACTACATAGCTCTCCTTTCCAAGATGTTAATCTG
Organism: Cyprinus carpio; assembly: GCF_018340385.1. NCBI lineage: Eukaryota > Metazoa > Chordata > Actinopteri > Cypriniformes > Cyprinidae > Cyprinus > Cyprinus carpio. Next base: position 4,808,666 of record NC_056602.1, read on the forward strand.
CACAAAAATCCTGATTTATAATCGAGCCATCGTCTGATAAAATCAAACAGGCTACACATAAGATAAAGACAATAGCTTTGCTGTGATTTTGGCTATACTTGCATGTAAAATTAGAGAAGCAACATAATATATATTTTAACTGAAAGCATTGCTCGATTAGTTGTTTTAATCTGAAGTGTGTAATTTCTCTGCCACTAGCATCTCCAAAATTATTAGCAAATTTAAAAGCAAAAAAAAAAAAACATCACCATTCACCTGTAAATATTTCACATTAAATTCATACATTTATTTGTTTAAAGGTATAAAAAAAAAAGTCATTTTATTATAGGCACATGCAAAAAATAAATAAATAAATAAAAGCATCTGCTGTTGTACTCGAAACAGAAAGTGTGGCATATCGGCTGCTTGCAGCTTCATTGACTATAATGGAAACAATGTGATTTTTTGCATCGTGATGTGCCGCTGTTGACACCGTGTTATGCTAATGCGCCTCAGTGTTGCAGATTGGAGGGTGCAGAAAAATTACATTTTCCTCTTCCAGATCTCTAAACCTTTTCACTCTCTCTGAGGGAAACAAGACAGATGGTGGTGCTAAAGCAGAAGGAGGGAATGCAGAAGTAAAAGGACGCTTAAGAGGAACAAATCAGTCCAGAGCGCCGCGGCCATCTTCAGCGTAGCTACAATCCTACGCTTGATATATTTCAACAGAGTGCACGCAGAAACATTATGAGTAAATTCACAGGTGATAATAGCTTAAGGTAAAGAGGCACTTACAGGAACCATAGCGGTGAATGAGAGAGAAGGAGAGATAGAACAAAAGAGCCGAGCCATTGTGTGGCCTGGCGGCTTGCTGAGAGAAATGAGTCAAGTGGCTCTGCATCGATTTACATCTCATCTCTAAAACACGTTCTCATTGAGCAAATAAGCGTTATTTCAGCGGGGCTAGAGTTTTACCTCTCAAATGATGCTGCATCGCTGTATGAAGTGTGCTCATAATCAATAAGGGCTGTCTTTACCCACCGTGAGAATCTCACATTAATGTGGTGCACGCTGCGGTTTGCAGTGAAAACCTTTTGAGGAATATGAAGTGACATGATGTGGTGTTCACACGTGGCTGTTCTCAACATTGATCTGTACTGCTTACAGAGCCGCTAGCCTGCTGAAAACAGCATCTTACACAAGGCGGATCTTGTTTTGATGGTTTTATTGAAGTTTTAGGTTTTGGGGTCAACAACATAAATTAATACTTTTATTCTGCAAGGACACATTAAATTGATCAAAAGTTATAATAAAGACATTTATTATGTTCCAAAATTATTAGTTTTTTTCTTCAAATAAATTATTTTGTTTTGAAATTCCTTTTCATCAGAATTCATGGATTTCCTTAAAAAATTTAAGCAACTGTTGTCAACACTCAAAATTATAATAAATGTTTTTTGTAGTTTTCAACTGTGGCACTATTTTAAGTAGTTTTCAACTGTGATAAATGTTTCTTGAGCACCTATATATATATATATATATATATATATATATATATATATATATATATGACCATAAGAGTTGAATTTATATTTATTAAATGATATGAATATCAACTGGGTTGTATGCAAGTGCAATTAAGCAGTAATGTATGAAAGGCTGTGCTATATTTATATTTTGAAAATGATCATAGCTGAATGGGCATTGATAGTATGTGAAGTGGCCGCAATGTCTTTAACTGGGTCTGTATTCATAATACAGTCTGGCCTCGAGTGCCTTATTAAAACAACAGTATGAAGGAAATACAGTTCATTAGACAAATTAATTAACTTACAACTTGGAAGATCCAGTCCTGATATGTAAACTCAGGTTAAAGTCTGCATGAAATGGAATCTCTTCTAAATGCATCCTTTTTGTTCTCTTTGTAAACGATTCATCCATTCAATTTTTCATTGACCTTGTAATTTTGAATCGAAATGTCTTATCTTGATCTTCTAGTAAAATGAAAGTGTTCTGTCTGGCGACACAGGCAGACTTTTCCAATCATTTAACTATGCAGTCCGCTTAGGGGAAGTCATGGCCTAGTGGTTAGAGAGTTTGATTCCTAACCATAAGGTTGTGGGTTTGAGTCTCGGGCCGGTAACACCACGACTGAGGTGCCATTGAGCAAGGCACTGAACCCCCAACTGCTCCCCGGGCGCCGCAACATAAATGGCTGTCCACTGCTCTGGGTGTGTGTTCACGGCAACTGCTCCCCCACTGCTGTGTGTGTGTGCAGAGCACCAATTCTGAGTATGGGTTACCATACTTAGCTGTATGTCACTTCACTTTCACTTAAATGGCACTTCTTTATTGAAATCAGCTGCAAGCTTGCATTCAAATCCACCTCCATCCAATCTACAACCAATGGTTTGAACCAAGTCCCGCTCTCCTTTATTTTAAAGAAAATATCCATTTCTGCTTCTATTTCATGTGACTTGTGCAGTGCTCATCTACTTTAAGTCAACAGGAATTTGTGTAATACTTGTTATAAAGTGCTTAAATACAGCTGGTACAATGTATTAACCAATCAGCATCCAGCTTTTATGTTGGTTTTGAATGACGCTCTAGCAGCTTCAAACTCTTTGGTTTTCTTGGCTTCACGGCTAGAGAAAGAATCGGGTTGTTACAGTCACTCCATACTGAGAGCACACGTACACACAGACACACACACACACACACACACACACACTCTCAGTGAAGCACACAGTCTCTCTGCCTGGGTGAGGAGCTGTTAGCGTGTAGCTAATGCTTTGAGGCAGATCAGAAGAGGGTTTCAGAGTAGCCCTTTACACCGCAGTGTGGAGGACTCGCTGCCTCTCAGCGCTGGACGCTCACAGCTGGGCTCGCCGCCAGAGAGGAGAAAGAGTAGAGCCAGAACAAAGATAAAGAGAGCTTGCTGGCAAAGAAAAGTAGAGAAATTCAGGTTCAAGAATGTGGCAAAGTACAATTAGCCCAGAGGGAACGATGCTAATCACTTCCCTGTGTATCTTGGTAACCATAGTTTCGGCCAAAATATCACACTCGCTACAACTATTAGTGATGCTTGCCTGACTAGTACCGTTACTATCAGTATTCTTAGGGTTTAGTGGTGTGTAACACGTCTTGCACTGTTTGAGCTACTTACGTGAATGAGACCTCAAATCTTGTGCGTTTTTTGATGATAAAATGGGCAAAATATCCCGTGTATGTATACTACCGTTCCAAGTTTGGGGTCATTTATATGTTTTTAGATAAGATTTTAGAAGTCTCTAATATTCACCAACGGTGCATTTCTTTGATCGAAATTCTGTAAAAACATACATTTTTGCTATTTATTCTTTTCGATTAGAATACATTTTAAAATGTAATTTATTCCTGATGCAAAGCTGGATTTTCAGCATCATTACTCCAGTCTTCCCAGCAGCCACAGGATGTCAACATAACGTCAGGTTGATGTTGGACATGACGCCAGACAGATGTTGCATTTTGGTTGAGAATGAAATTCGGGTTGATGTCAGTATTTGATGCCAATTTGACGTTCACTTAATGTTGGATTTTGGTTAAACAACCTAAAAAAAACATATATCCACATAAGCTGACGACGGTTTTGGACATCAAATTAACATTGACGTTAGATGTTGAATTGACATTGAATCTGGAGTTCAGTGGCACATGAAAGGTTGTGCTGCCATATATTTTTGTGGAAGATGCAATAATTTTTTTGGTGTTTTTTTGTGGATGATGGGTTGTTTTTTTTTATATTTTTTTTGAGGATGTATTAATTTTTTTGATGAATTTTTTTTGATCCATTATGAAATTGAAAAATTAATTGTTAAAATTGATTAAAATTTTTTATATATATATATATCTGTATATATATACATATATACATACTAGTACTGACTAGTACTGTTACTATCACTCTTACTTGCACAGTCTGAGCTACTCACGTGAATGTGTGAATGATGATATATATATATATTATATATACATACTAGTACTGACTAGATATATATATTGTGTGAATGATGATATATATATATATTAGTAAAAATGGCATAGTTAGCAGTATAGGTATTTTTAATAATATGTTAAGATTTTTTTTGTTTGTTTTTATTATTATTATTATTATTATTATCATCATCTTTTTTATTTTTTATTTCTAGATAATGATGGATAATTGCAAGTTACTTTATTTTAAAATGTAATGATGTATGGTATTCTGGCAGAATCTATGGCACGTTTCTGTAAGGATCATTTACTTGAGTGAGCTCATATATTTAGATTGTGTTGTGAAGTACCCCTAAATAACTTGTCTACATTTAAATCTACTTAAAACTGCATCACTAAGCAACCGAAAGGCTTCAGAAATGCATAAAAATGCTTGCACGCAGCCCTGACCCCCAGCACAAAACACACCAAAGCACATCCACCAGGAGATTTCTACTATTTCCATCAGGATGAGTCTACAGATCCATTCACGCTAGCGGTTCGAGTGTCCAGAGGCACTCCAAGCAGCACAATCAGGATTTAACAATGGAAAAACAATGCAACCACAGCGCATGTTTTATTCACCCTTGTTTTTGTTTTTTGTTTTTTTTTGTTTTTGTTTTTTGTTTTTTTTTGAGTGTTTGATTATTTTTGGGGTTTGGGGGGAATGTTTTTTTAAAGCTGGCATTCATCCCTCCCAAGTCATGAATAGCTGTCCAGTCTGTGTGTTTGTGTAATGAAAGAGGTTTCCAGCTTGTTCTGCCCCTTACAAAAGGACATTACGTGAGCTGCAAGGGTTGTATCGGTCCCCCTCATCTCATCCGTGTACGAAAATACTAAAGATGTTTTCTGTGACTGCAGACGACTGCAGATTGGCCCGGGCCGGTGTTTGAGCCACTGAGGCCAATGAAAGGATGGGAGGGAGGTCACAGCGTTCTGCCTGTAATGAGGAGCGAGGGGATCATTACCAGAGAACACATGCACTGAGAGCCACACTACAGAGAGCCGAGCCGAACGAGGAAACCTTCTCCTCTGATGTGCGACAGAAACGAGGTGGACAGAGAGGCAGAGAGCACCATAATGGAGAAGGGGGAGGGAAAATGAGCCGATTTAAGTAGATAAAAAAGAAGGGACGGTAAAAAGAATGAGGGCTACAAAAGGCAAAGCGTGCAAGGTCCGTCCTCATGTACTGCAGTGGCGCGTTCAGACCAACAGAGGGCAGACAGCCTTTTATTATGACTCCGGACGGACTCTACATCTCCTGTATCTGTGCTCTGTTTCACTCCATAAAAACACCTCCATAAAGCAGGATATATATCTCTCACGCAGTAGAGCTTCAGCAACAATGATGCTTTAAAAAAAAAAAAAAAACGGTATATATCTATATATCTCGTATTTCACAAACACTGTTGGCAGTTCTCCCAAGTTATTCTAGCAGTGAGTTTTAAGTGACTATTTTTCCTTGGAAAAACCACTAACAAGTGTGTGAAAAGAGATAAACAGCTATAAATGACAGATCTCATCTGAGCCATTGTGGAAAAATTCATTTGGCTTTTGGTGGTTCATGCATCTATCTATCTATCTATCTATCTATCTATCTATCTATCTATCTATCTATCTATCTATCTATCTATCTGTCTGTCTGTCTGTCTGTCTGTCTGTCTGTCTGTCTGTCGAGCTTAATGATTCCATTAATAATTATTTTAGTACTTTTGAGAACAACTTGTCCAATAATTGTTTTGAACTAGGTACAAAAGCATTATTTATTTTATTTTATTTCATTTCATTTCATTTCATTCATTTCATTTCATTTCATTTTATTTTATTTTATTTTATTTTATTTTATTTTATTTTATTATTTATTTTAATTTGATTTTATTTTAATGGATTTAGGGACAACACAAAAAAAGTTACATTATACATTATATTTTAGCTATGGGTTTATTTTACAGAGCCCAGTTTTTCCCCTCTCATCAATTCAGTCTGCAAGCTCAATATTTTCTGCATTTAATTTGGGAGAGAATCTGTTTAATGGATTTAATAAGCATCATCAGATGCGATAAATATAGCTGATACTGGACATTTACTTGAAGCTGAAAGCATAAACAAATCCAGCCCACATATTTAATGAATAAACAAATACATGGGATGGAGATGACTGTGGATGCCAGATTTTCCAATTCCATTTCCAACTTTTACAAATCATCAGTAACCAAACTCTTTCTGTGTTGCATTGGCAGAAGAACGCAGAACCAGGGACAAAACTAAATGCCTTGAAGTCATTTGGTTATGTGTAAGAGCCATTCTAGATTCCTCATTGTAGTTGTGAGGTGTCGGAACATCTTGTGAGCTGCTGTTTTTTCGTGTTGTTTCGTAGAGGTCGATGATTCTGAAAAGCTGCAACACAAGTTTCAGCAGGTGGTGAGGCGTTGCTGGATTGGATTATTTTCTCGAGTGTGCGAGTTTGGAAGCAGCAGTGAGGTGGTAGACGTTCCCTCTCCTTCTTTGAGCAATCTGAGCAATCGCCTGCAAATGAAAAGCACGCCAGGGCTGCTATGGAAATATCAACGCTGAGATCAGAACCTCAATTTCCTGTCACAAGCTTGCCCTTTTATTTTGCGTGTATGCAACTACCTACACGTGTGAGTCATTGTGCGGATATATTAATCACAGTTTGAGTGATCTGCTGATTGCGCTATTACGGCTCTCTTTTCTTTTTTTAAGCCTGTGTTGGTTTGCAAGCACACTCTCCACCATGACACCTACAGCTAAAAAGAGCAGTGACATACTTGATGTCAAAAAAAAAAGTGACAAGCAACAAAAGCTTTTCCTCTCTAATAAAGGCTTCTTTTTTTCAGCTCAACGAAAGCTTTTTCTTCTGGGTTATGGTTTGATTGGTTAACTCACGTTAGTGGGGTTACTGCTATTGGTGCACTACCATTCAAACGTTTGGAGTCAGTAAGAAAAAAATAATGCTTTTATTCAGCAAGGACGCAGTAAATTAATCAAAAGAGACAGTAAAGTCATTCAAAATGCTACACAGTTTGTCTATTTCAAATAAATGCTGTTCTTTTGAACTTTCTATTTATTAAATAATTCTAGAAAATATCACACCTCCACAAATAATATGAAGCAGCATGACTGTCAACACTGATAATGTTTCTTGGGCACCAAATCAGCATGTGACCTTGGAGCACAAAACCAGTCTTAAGTCGCTGGGATATACAGTATTTGTAGCAATAGCCAAAAATACATTGTATGGGTCAAAATTATTAATTTTTCTTTTATGGCAAAAATCATTAGGACATTAAGTGAAGATCACGTTCCATGGATATATTTTGTAAATTTCCTACTGTAAATATATCAAAATTTCATTTTTGATTAGAAATATACATTGCTAAGAACTCCATTTGAACAACTTTAAATCTGATTTTTTTTTCAATATTTAGAGTTTTTTGCACCCTCAGATTCCAGATTTTCAAATATTTGTATTTCGGCCAAATATTGTCTTATCCTCACAAACATACATAAATGGAAAGCTTATTTATTCAGCTTTCAGGTGTTGTATAAATCTTAATTTCTAAAAATTTACCCTTATGACTGCTTTTGTGGTCCAGGGTTACGTATTAGAATTATTTATGAAGAAAAAAATTAAACAGTAGTGTATTACAAAAAAAAAAAAAAAAAAAATTTAGATTCTCAGAATTCATATTAGATATTTCATATGTAATGTCCACTAAGGGGTTAATTTTGTGCTACTGAAAGGTCGACTGTATATTATACATGAGATACATTCTCATTGGCTATTTTTTGCACGTTTTCAGCGTGAACAGACAAATTACGCCTGGAAATTTTGCACATGGTTAGGACCTGCTGCAAGGCTGGTTTCAGGTGTGAAAGAGAGCGCCGTTTTCCGACAGCACGCTTGCTCGTGGTGGAAATGGAAGGGGTTGTTAGCGTCTCCACCCCTTGGGAGAAACACTGAGAGATGGGGGAAGCGAGAGGTGCGCTTGCCAATGAGTCGTCCCATGAGATCCAGACAGAAACAGCAGTCTATTATTTCTCAGACATATGGCATCCGGCTACAAAAATCTCCCTATTCGTACGGAAGAAAGATAATGCTGACCCTAGATGTGAAATGTTCTTGATGCAGACTTAAAATCATCACGTTAAGAACAGATACGGCAGCGAATGAACTCTAGCCAGATTTGTGGTGCCTCCGAGAGAATTACGGAAGATGTTCAGAGGTTTTGTGACATTCACTGGAAAGTTCCAGCAAACTCTGGGGCTGATCTCTACACAGAGACCTGATCTGCCGCTAAACCGCGATAACAGTTCTCAGACAGCGATGACTTTTGCCGAGCAGGAGGCTAGGTTAAACCCAGACTTAACGCAAATCCATTAAGCGCCACTCTGTTGAATGTGAAGCACTCATAAGCAAGCCCTGAAATTCCTCCTTAGAAAAACTGACATAAGCCTGAAACGTAGGAAATGTAATTCATTAAAGATCTGCATGTTCGCAGATTTGTTTATGCATGCCGTAATTGCCTATTTACACGCAGCCAAAGATGTCTCCATTTTCTGAAAAGCGCTTTAGAGGCATCCACTTTCTTGTCTTTTCTTTTCTTTCTTCGCTTCTGAGCCCCGAGTGAGGGAATCGGGTGGCGAGATCGACTCGTGCGTCTTTGAGCAGAAAACTTCTGTGACACTGATTCTGTGTACTTTGAAGAGGACAAACATCTTAGCTGAAAGCAGCTATGTTTGCTTAGCACCAGTGCCGTTGCCAGTGCGTTTGGCCCGTTGCAATATAAAAACACGGCGCTAATATGGGCTGACAAGCATGATAAGCCATGATTGCGTGTAAATTGGCAGTGGCGAAGGTTTAAGCTGGTCTTATGCTAATACAGCAGTGAGTGACTGCTGGGCAAACACACACTTTCACATGGTGTGAGGCGCAGGCACACGGGGTCCTGTATTAACTTTTGGAGAATTGGGAAAATGTAGCATAAATATTTCTCACTGGCCATAAAGCTTTATTTTGCATCATTTTTATTAAAAATATATTTTTGGACCATTGAAAATAGGATTATTTAGCCATTTTTCATTGCATATTTGTGATAAGCAGTGCAGGTCAATGTGTCCCTCGAGATGAGCCAGAGTCTGTCAAATTGCCACAAAAACAAAATTGTGATTTTTATTCCTCATATTTATGATTTGGTGGCTTAATACAAGAAACATATACATAGATAAATCTCTTTTTATCTTATTTTTTTCTCTCCAAAAAAAAAAAAAAAGATCAATGTTAAAACAGAATTACATAAACCAAACAGTATTCATTCATTCATTATTTTTCTTTTTAAGATTTATGATTTATTTAAACAATATGCCAATTAGATAAAACATATCAAGAAAATGTCCTGCATGACATTTAAGTCATAATGTTTTTATTTTTTTTATTTTTTCTTTATTGTATTTTATAATCTGCATTTTATTTGTTTCACAATTTAAGTTACCAGCTAATTTAAAAAAAAAAGTCTTTCAGTTCCATTTCCCCATTTTTTAATGCACATAAGCAGCAATGATACATTATCACCGCATAATGTGTGTGTATTAAGTCTTGCTTTACGACGGTTTATAATTGAAGTGTGATCACATACCTGTGAGTTCATTTCATGGTGGTTTGCGTATCACGCTGGGACATTAGAGGTGTAGTATTTCACTCTGCAAGCTGATCTACACACAATATTGCTCTGATGATATTGTATTGTGATATGAGAGATTAATGCTGTGTGTGGTTTTTGGCAAAACCCGAGGATATCATATGAAAAAAAAAATATTACACAGGACTTGTGGTTTTTAGAGCACATAATATCCTTCTTAACTATTACTAAAATTATATGTGTGAAGTTGTAGTGGGATCAGTCAGAACAGGTATGATATACAGTAGTTTATCATATAACTGAACGTACACACACTCATTATGTATGTGCAAGCTCAGACAGTTTAAAAGACACGTCTCTGTGATAAAAGTGCGATTTAACACTTCAAACAGGCTGTGCCACCAACTTATGATTGCATACATTTCACACTTACTTTTACATTTATTTTATTACTTTTCACAGCATATCTTGCTACTTCAACAACTTAAATCACAAGTAAATAATGACAAGTAAAATGACTGTCTGAAACAAACTTATTCTGAAATATCTACCCATTAAAGGGATACTCCACCCCAAAATGAAAATTTTGTCATTAATCACTTACCCCCATGTCGTTCCAAACCCGTAAAAGCTTTGTTCGTCTTTGGAACACAATTTAAGATATTTTGGATAAAAACCGGGTGGCCTGTAACTGTCCTATACACTGCGAAGTAAATAACAGTGTCAAGGTCCATAAAAGGTATGAAAGTTGCCATCAGAATACTCCATCTGCCATCAGATGTGCAATCTGGGTTATATGAAGCGATGGGAACACCTTTTGTAAGCAAAGAAAACAGTGCATCCTTGTGGCGCGGATGATACAGAAGAGCATACGCAGCATACGGTGATATGGAGAGACACAGAGGAGACCGTTGACAAATGAATTATTGAATAAAGTCATTATTTTTGTTTTCTTCACTTACAAAAAGTGTTCCGTTGCTTCATATAACCCAGATTGCACGTCTGATGGCAGTATTCTGACAACGACTTTCATACCTTTTATGGACCTTGACACTGTTATTTACTTGGCAGTCTATGGGACAGTCACATGCCTCCCGGTTTTCATCCAAAATATCTTAAATTGGGTAAGTGATTAATAACAACATTTTAATTTTGGGGTGGAGTATCCCTTTAATTACCATAAACAATAATCCTCATGCTTTCTTGCATGATCATTTTGTGATGCGAGTGGTCAAAAGGTGAAAAGGTCATTGAGATTGTTCTGAGCCCAGAGATCTGAGAAGGCAAGACAACTTTGTGGTTTGTCCAGATTAAGTGGTCCGTAGCTCAGGCTGTCGTGCTGAAGCTACTGTTCGGCTCTTTTTTTTTACCTCTAATTGAATGTCACTTGCTTTCTGAAATGCTCCAAATTATATAATGAGGTCATTTGCATAGCGCTGAGATTGGCTGACCTTTGCTTTTGCCAATAATTACACCAGAGTTGTCTAAGATAGTCGACAGAGATGGTGGAAAAAAAAATAAAAAAATACTACTTCCCGCTCAGAAAGGTTAGAGGAGAGCTCGGTGCTGGACTTTGTGAAATGTCATTAGAATTTCTTGGAGTATGCTCAAAATTAGCAAGTGACCGAGATCAGCAATGCAGAAATATTTTCTTGAAAAGCAACAAGAACTGTGCTTGGTTAAAATTACGTGTGTGATTATTTCCCAGTAATTGGATTGGAGAGGTTATTTGCATACAGTAAAAGCGTGTTGGATTGTGCATAAATTATTGCGAATGCAAGCAATGGAAAGCTCGCAGATGCAGGATGGTACAGGCATGCTGCATCATCAAGACCTTTCGATGGTGATGCCGGAACCTTCACACGGTTTTGAGCCTCTGTGCCCAGTGTGAGCACATGGCATGTGAACTGGGATGCTCTGGCCGGCCCGTGCCAACCCAGCAGTGCTATTCCGCCAACGCCTACCAGAGCTGTGGGCAGAGCCTGTGCTGACCGGCCACCTTCGAGAGCACTGAACATAGAACATACCACCTCTATCACAACAACGCATTATACTGTTCAAAAGTTTGGGGGCAGTAAGGTTAGATTTTTTTTTTTTTTTTTATTATTATTATAATTTTTTTTAATACAGCAAGGATGCAATAAATTGATCAAAAGTGACTGAAAGACTGTTATAATGTAGCCTTATAAAATACTTATAAGTATTATGTATATAGATATATATATATGTATATATAGTAGTATATATATATATATATATATATATATATATATATATATATATATATATATATATATAATAACTTATAAAATACTTGTAAACTTTAATGCCAATTTTAAATGCTCTTGCATCACAGGAACATTTTTATTTTATTTTTTTACATAAGATATATTCAATATTAAATATATTCAGTATTACATTTTAAAATATATAAATTACAAAACACATTTTAAAGTGTGAATTTAAAATAAATGTGTTGCATCACAGGAATAAATTGAATTTCACAATATATTAAAATAATTCTAATAAAATAGTTATCTTAAATTAAGTTTTATTGTAAAATGTAACTTTTTTAAGTGCTTTTGCATCACAGGGGGAAAAATCTATCTATCTATCTATCTACAGTATGTCACTTCTCATCGTCTCACCTTACATGCTGGCATGTCATAGCACCATCATTTTGAGCGATTATTAACACATCATATCATTAGCGCATTACGCTGTATCCACTATGCACATGATGTCACATGTTCTTTAGTGCCGAGAACTTCGTAAAGTGAAACGTGACTTGTGTTTGCTGTGCCGCGGGGCAATTTTGACCAAATAAAATCCAAAACATGCTATTTGTTCAGTAAATTAATTTCTATAAAAGTCAACAAATCCATCAGCTGTCAAATTTATAACTCAGTCTCAATCCACAATATTGACTGAAAGTTGCCGTTTGACTGGGTAACAAGGAGACAAGCGTTAATGTGTGGCTCTGTCTCTCTGCTCTCTGGTTTTATAGTCGCAGCGGCGCGTCACGTTTCACCTGCCGGATGGGTCTCAGGAAAGCTGCAGTGACAGTGGGCTGGGGGACCATGAGCCCGTGGGCAGTGGGCCGCTCCTCTCACACCCTCTCCCTCTGGTGCAGGCGCAGGATGAGTTCTACGAGCAGGCCTCTCCGGACAAGAGGACTGAAGCGGACGGCAACTCTGACCCCAACTCTGGTGAGTCTGCTCATGTTTGCAGTGCAGCTCTAGTTACTCTCCTTCTCTCTTTGTCTCTGCTTTTCTCTGAACTTAACAGAGGAGGAGGAGCTGAGCCAGAGAGCAAGATGAATATCACTGATGATAGTTTTCATTATACGCCTTCCCACTCAATGTGTACAACAATTTAATGTTCTGCAATAACAGTTTGCAATGTAAATATAGAGTGCTCTCACGATACACAGAATGAAGTTTGCACAAGTGAATGTAGTTGTAATAAATAAGAGATGGGTAGAGGCAAAATTACATAATTATGCGTATTTGTGCAGAAATGCAATAGATGTGCATTAAGAGATTCAGAAGATGTGTGTAATGCTGAAAATAAGCCCTCTCAGCAATGTTCCTTTTACTGTGTTTTTGCTTTACACCTCATATTAACTAGTATCACTAGCGTGACATTTCCAGTTTTTTTTTATTTTTTTATTTTTTTCTGTTCACGCTGAACTATTTATGCTGTGCATAGTGACAGAAGGCCTGGTAATCAGAATATATATGTAGTTTAATGTATATTTATGTCAGCCAGTGGGATTTGCTTTAGACAGAGCGAATAGAAAGCAAGCAACAAAATATCTTGCCACTTTTTGTGTCTGGACTGTTTAGATGGCCTGCTTAGTATGATCCTATCAGTAGTAGCAATTGCTTAGATGGTACACTGGAACATGTGGTGTAAAATGCATGTTTAAATGAAAATTTTAATTTCAAATAGCTAGTAAATTCCACAAACAATAACAAAGAAAAGGCAAGTAAATTAATTAAACATGAAATTTTTTTTTTTTTTTTTTGGTAGTTCTTCAGCTACCAAATATCAAGTTTAATTCAGTGTTACTTGCTTTTTATAAATATACTTGCTGTCATATACAATATATAAGAGAATCACCCATGTATGTGTGTGTATATATATATATTATAAATATATATATATATATATATATATATATATATATATATATATATATTATTTATTTATTATTTCTTTGTTTTTGTTTGTTTATTTGTATATTTATTTATTATTTTAATTTTGTTAATGTGTCTGTGTGTGTTGTTTGCATAATATGTGTGTGTTCTGTGTATAATTATGTATATATAAATACACACACATACAGTATATATTTTTGAAAAAAAAAAAAACATATATTTTAGTCTATATTTATATTCATATAATTTATATTATAAAAAAATATTTTTCATATATAAAAGTAACATATTTTTTTAAAAATATATACATGCATGTGTGTGTATTTATATATACATAATAAATATACAAAGTACACATTCATTTATTTTGTAAACAAAAACTTTTATTTTGGATGCGATTAATGGCGATTAATCGTTTGACGGCACAACAAAATTTATATATATATATATGTGTGTGTGTTTGTGTGTGTGTGTGTGTATAAATATATATATTACAGAGTAAATTTGTGAATCTCACATGCTCAGATCATATTTCACCCTAAAATTAAAGGGAATCATTGATATTATTATTATTATTATTATTATTATTATTATTATTATTATTATTATTATTATTATTATTATGTGACAGTTACATACAATTCTCACATTCTAATTCAGTAAAATAATGATTGAATACTCTAATAAATAAGTAAAAAAAAGTACAACAAATGTACATAAAAGTGCAGAATATATTTCAATATTTAAAAATCTTTACATCTCAATATTTTTTAATCATTTAAACAATGAGAGTCATACAATTTGTTGAATTGTGGTAAGCAGCATTATTTTTTTATTTATTTATTTTTTTTTTTTTGGGGAAAGTGCTAAATTATCATAAAAATAATAACATAACAAAAATAATCTAAAATGGTCTTAACCTTCATTGCTCAGCAAATATTTTCTTGTGTCCTTCCCTTGATTTATTTTGAGGTGAAATATAGCCTGGATCTGTTATTGACAGGTTTGTGAGATTCATCAAATGCCGCCCAAAATCTTTAAATCAGCTGAATGAAAAACAAATAACAATTACAGAAAAAAAACAGAAGTCTGTGAAATTGTTATACAAAATCCTTTTATAGGACAATGATCTTTGTAATGTTGCTTATCTATGCAGTGTGAACCAGCAGAACCTTCATTCTCACCTTGAGTAAAACAAGGAAAGGTCAGTCAAATGAACTCATTTGATTTTTATGTCATTGTCCTTAATATGTCACCACAGGGTTTGAGGTCACTTCCTGCTTGAAAAGAGCCGTGATGGAAGTATGTGTATTTATACGCTAATGGTCAGTCGTGTCTCACTGGGCTGAGAGAGTGAAGCTCTTTTGGGCTCAGCACGTACTTGATTTATTTAGCGATGATTTCCCTGTTGGAAAGATGTTCAGTTTTTATATTTCCAGCCATAGCACTCCATGACCTACTTTTCCCATCACAGAGAGCCATAGATCTGCTCCAGCACCTGTGTCGCCCAAGGTCAGAGATAGTTAACGTGTGCACGTTTGCGCCTCACGATTCATTTAAGTGGTTTAACTAGTTTTTGGACAGTTTTTCACACCAGGATATTCTCAGATTTTTCACACAGATTTTTTTATTGGTCTCTAAAGATTCATTATAGACGTCACACATGTATCCGTGAGACTCCGCGTCTTTTCTTACTATTAATATGATATTGAAAGTGTGATCTAGTGCAGAGCGGCACAACTCAAGTGTCTCCTTTTAATTTGATGAGAGAGGGGGGAGCTCAGAAACAATCATTTGCATAAGGTAGGTGATAATTGCTCTTTTTAATGGAATTGATGGTGGTGTACACACCAATTATCTACACGCTCTTAAGCCTGGTAATTAATTAGCACACAAATGGCCACAGTGCCATGGAGACCGGCACATAATCAAATATTGGACACACACAGGGGCTATATTGGGAGCATCACCAAGCTCAGATGGCAACATCAATTAGAGGTCAGTAAGAGATGAGATGAACAAATCAAATTGAGCTTCTTTTACGTCACTGAGGTCTCAGTAGCACAGGGAGCATCAAACTCCACATTTTGTAACTCAAACTTTGGCAACTTTCGAAATAAGTGTAAAGATGTGAATTGGTGTAGAATCTGGTGTGGACCTTTGGGACATGTTCCTACCAAAGCCAAAATATAACGATTAGTGATTTCAAAGAAACTGACTGAAAGAAAGATCACTAATTGGTGGTTTCTGGATCACAGATGAACCCTACCTGTATCGGTCTTAAATGAAAGTGGACTGTAATCTCAAGCCTGGTCCATTGGCTTCGGTATGGGTCGGTGTGCATTGATGAAGTCTGAGATGTTCATATACACAACAGTTCATTAATTAACCATATCAAACGGTTCCTCTGAACTCCTGCTTGCACAGACTGTGAAAGTACTGCAGTGCAGCAGAAAGTTAATTTCCCTTAACTTATGAACTGAACACTCTTTGAAGTGTGTTTTCTTTTGTGGTGCGCAAGTACAGGTATATATTAAAGGTATTTTTTAAATGTAGTTTTTTTATGTAGTTATGAAAAGTTTGGGGTGGGTATGATTTTTATTAAGAAAAAGGGCGCATTAAATTGATCAAAGTGACAGTAAAAACTTTGCTACTTTCTAATGAATAACGGTTTCTACAAATATATTAAAAAACACACTTGATTTCAACACTGAGAATAATAGAAAATCTTTTTTGAGCATCAAATCAGCATATTAGATTGATTTCTGAAGAATCATGTGACACTAAAGCCTTCTGAAAATTCAGCTTTGTATCACAGGAATACATTATATTTTTTCAAATACATTGGAACAGAAAACAGTTATTTTAAATTGTAAAAATGTTTCACAATTTTACTATATTTTTGCACAAATAAATGCACTTGATGACCTCTTCCATAAACATTTCAAAATCTTACCGACCACAAACTTTTGAATGCTAGTGTGTGTTAGAAATCAAAGTCATTCTAGAAAAAATATCCAACCATGGAATGCTGCGATGAACTAAGTATTCCATTAATAACATAAGGCCATATTCAAGGTCACAGATTTTGTGAAAACTCAAGCTTTACATCTACCTGAACCCAGAATGTCACACAATGCTTTTTCTGAATTGCAGTTAACAAAAGCGGTAGAAACAGACGCCTCTGTGGGTCGCCACGGAATGCTGGTTTCTAGTATGTGGAGCATTTGTGTGCCGCGTACAAATCTCTCTATGCCTGCGTGCTCGGAGAGTTCAGGAAGCAGTCTTCTGTAAAAACTGGCTGTGAGGATTAATTTGTCAACTTCTGATGATCTGCACCAACCACAGGGGAACCGAGGGTTTGAGGTTGTTGTGCAGATTGAATTAATCTCCGAAGTTGCGAGCGTTTATCTCTTATATTTTCTTTCTTCGGTGTTTACCCCTGCTCCAGTGTTAAACTTGTTTGTTACCTCATGCAAAAGAACCACAAGCTCTGCTTTTTGAATGCTGCTGACAGGACTGTCACCGTCAATTCCTGGCAACAACTTAAGAACACAGGGAAACATGTATCTGAGTAGGCTCCATTTGGACTCGGCGGGAGATCCCGACATCCCGCTCCGCGTGTGTAGGCTTCAGAAAGCTGATTTCCTTTGCCACAAAAAAACATTTGAACAAAAGCAACCCTCTGAGATGATAATTACGGGATACTGTTAAGCTCTACAATTCAAGGGTTTAAAAAAAAAAGAAAAAAAAAACCTTTAAAAAAAATTTGAAGAAAGCGACTGGGAGCTAATATACGAGTCACAGTGGTTGTGTTTGCGAGATTTATACTTCCTTTGGCATTCATAGGCAAATTTATTCTACCTTTATTCCGTGCAGCTGTTGTTAATTGCGAGTACATATGCATTAATTAGCAATTATGCAGATTGACTAATTATTTTTATGCTTTCAATCAAAAGGTATTAAGCTAGCGGGTGCTAATTGTAGGTCAGTGTTGCTTGCACCGCTACTTTATTCTGACATTTAAAAAAATAATGTGTTTATCAAGAAGCGAGTGTGCACAGAAGATTTTTTTGACACAACTTTATATGTGCAATTTAAAATGTAGATAGGATAGTTTTTTTTTTTCTTGAATGTTATATTATTTGATTTGAGTGTTTTTTTTAAATGCTTTGCGATTTCGACGTCCTCTGGAATAATTACCCGCATTCATTCCCAGGTTACTGCGCTACAAATGTGCGCTTTAATTTGTAATCTAATAACTCTGGGTTATAATTGGTGGTTGAGATGGTGGTGACTGTTTAAATACGCCAGGCGCACATACAATAACCCATAGCTGTCTATTTATTGATGCATGATTCAATGCCTTGGGTTTATAGTTCAGTTCAGAACATTAAAGATTCAATCGCCTGAAGCGGTATTCTCTTTGAGGGGGATCCTGGGTAAGTGATTGGTGTTTTTAATGAAGCACGTATAGCAGACAACCTTGAAAAAACGAATAATTAAACCTTACAGTATCTTTAAATGTTAAACCTCAAATAATTTTTCTGTTTTATTTGTCCTTGATTTGAGGCATGCATTATGCTGTTTGTTGCTTTGGAGTTGGTTAAAAATACATCCAAAGTGAACTTTTCTTCTAGCGAGTCAGTTTGCAAGAATAAATGGATTGCGAGTCGTACCACTTCATTCTTTGCTTTTAGGTTTGCTCCTGTTCTGGAGAGTTTGGTTTTGTAAAGTGCCTTTAAATTAAACATGTACGGTTTGTGTGCTACAAGACCCCATGAGAGCCAAAAATCCACTCATATTATTCAGGAGCACAGCTTCTGTTCACGGTGAACTTAATGGTGGAGTCGAACGGAAAGATGTGCCATGTTTTGTAAGCGTTTTTTTTTTAATACTACATGATGGAGTTGAATGTCGGAGTCTGTTTGTGATCCTCAGACGTCACAGCAGAAGGCCATATAAACGTAAGCTCCGGTGAAAACCCTGAGCTGAAACGAGGTGATAAAATACAAAGGATAGTTAAAGAATACAGCAATAGATAGAAGTAGAACAAAGCGATCTGACGTCACAGTCACAGATGGACACAATAATGTGAGTTGAATATGTTCTCCTGTTATAGACTCACAGTCACAGATGGACAGAATAATGTGAGTTGAATTTTTTCTCTTTTTATAGTATTTCTCCTCTTCTCTAGCTTGCTCCCCAATCTAGCTATCAAATAAACATGGCATTGTATATTACAAATACTGTTGATTCCTTGATAAGTTGGTTTCCCCCCTCCTTTTGTAAGCTGTTTCATTTTTAATATAATTCAACTAACCATATAATTTTGCATAGTTTAGATGGCAAAAATGAATAGGCTTATGAGCTTAATAAAAAGTTGTATAAAAAAAAAAAAAAAGTATTTGTCCAGTCATAATCTATTTAGGCAAATCTGGTGGTTCATCTGTCTAGTATGATTTTATTTTATTTTATTTTATTTTATTTTATTTTTTTTTATTTATTGTTTTTTGGAAGGTCTGGTTGTTCATCTGTCTAGTATGATTTAGCACAATTAAATCAACTGGCAAATCAACTTTCTTTTATTTATTTTATTTATTTATTTATTTATTTATTTATTTATTTATTTAATTATCTTATTTTGTAATAATAGCATCATAGCTTAATACTAATAATAATAATATAATAATAATAATATTATTATTATTATTATTATTATTTATTATTTCTGCATTACATTTTTACATGATAGCTTAACGTATCTTTTATATTTAATTAGTTATTTGTTTGTTAACTAGTTCTATTTTATTTTATTTTATTTTATTTTATTTTATTATTATTTATTTTAGTTATGTTGATGCTGATTAATTTGATCAGTCAAGTAGCATATCATAGCATTTGTTATATTCTATTATTTTATTTATTTAATATGTTAACCAATTAGCAGCACTTATTATTACTTTTCATGTTTGAATTTAACATTTTAATATTTTTGTACAATAGACAATGTCAGCGCAGTGTTGGGTTAAGAGCCACTGTGATACAGCACATGAATTCTTGGGTCTCCATTTTTCCCATTGTGTTTCTAAACAGAATCAAGAACAATACCTAAATAATTCAATAAGAACCGAAGCACTGAGTCATGGATGCTAAGCATCTTCACGCTGCTTCTGTGGGAGAACATCCACAAAGCGACAGGCCACATGGTTCTCAAAGAGGAGTGCAGAAAAGATAAAGAGTGCAAGAAAATCAAGCAGGACAGGAAGTGGGGAGTTGCCAAGAAAAGAAGGCGCGTTCATGGAATAATGAGGATTCAAGGCAAACACGACTCTGTCAATCATTTGCCTTTGTGGAAATACTGAAATTAATTACCCAACGTTGGCAGGATGCCATGTTTGCTGTGCATGACTGCTAGTGCTGACAGCGGGCCAGGAGTGAGATGAATGAGTGATCGCAGAAAGGAGAGAGATTATGACTGTTTGACAGATGAATTTCGGTTTAATGTGGCAAAAAGAGAACGGTGGGTGTGGCAGAGTATTGAAGTATAGTGAAGTAATGCTCATGCTTAATAACAGTCAGCTTGTCTTAGGTCACAGTGGGCAATGGAGACTCATACATAACATACAACAAACATCACAACTCCTTTTTAGATATCAAGGTCAAATGTAAGCTCACAAATCATCTTCTATCATCTTTCTTCTCACATAATACAATTTCAACTCAAATTATACAACCACTTATTTATTTGGTAAGGAGTCAGGTTATAACTGGAATGATAATGTACAACTAACTGGTTATTATCACAAAATAAAACCCTTCAGGATCAAACAAGATTATGTATCACCCTGAAAGGATTTATTCTGTGATAATGACCAGCTAGCTGTGCATTATCACCACACTTATAACCTGAATATTTGTTAATAATAAATATAAATATATATTGTATTTTTAACAGAAATATCAGTGAGTCACTTCCATAGTCTTTGTAATGTTATTTACTGAGTATTTACAGTTTGTTGTTGTCTAATGGACCGCCTGCCTGGCTGTAGTTGTATTTGTTGATATATAAATGTATTTACCGACACATTTATTTTTCTCATGCATTCCTGTTTTTTTTTTTTTTTTTTTTGTTTTTTTTTTTTTTTTTTTGTAGGATCCCTTGCAGTGCTAAACTTTAATTTTACACGGTACCATGGCAAGGGGAAGGGCCCTTTATACAATTAACTAATTAATCTAATTACTAAGTTCATAATTAATTGTGTAATTAAAAAGAATTCATTGAGATCCCACCTACAGCGTGGAAGCACTACTGCCACATAAACTATCAGGAATTGCAGCCGGAGCTTCTGTTCACGTCGTGTCAACAGGGTCTGATTACATGTGGCGAATAAGATTCAATCAGCGGCATTTACTTAATGAAATAATTATTTCAGTTTGATTTGTTAATGATGCTTTGAGAACATGATGCTTAAAAGCAGCTTTAGTAAATCTACTACACATTTACAAGGTATTATGTACAGTAGTTTAGGTTAAGACAGCTCTGAGTGGGACTTGTTTTTTTTTTTTTGTTTGTTTGTTTGTTCTGGCACACATTCGCTCCTGCAGAATGTCGACTTGTTTCCGACTTGTAATGATTTTCTTCCATTTCCACTTCATTTCAACACTGACTATGCTCAAAGTGGAGCTACAAATGCTGTGTTCTTTCATAAAGAAAGTTGAAACAGTAAACAATCTAGTCTAATGACACTGAGAATCTATCTATCTATCTATCTATCTATCTATCTATCTATCTATCTACCTATCTATCTACAGTATCTATATGTATGTATGTATGTATATATATATATATATATATATATATATGTGTGTTTTTTTTTTTTTTTTTTTTTGTGTGTGTAACTTATATATATATATATATATATGTGTGTGTGTGTGTGTGTGTGTGTGTGTGTAAAAAAAAAAAAAAAAAAACGGTGATTATAGTTAACTATCCTCTTATTATTATTATTATTTTTTTATTTTTATTTTTTTTATAAAAGTACTTGTTGCCAAGGGAAACATTTCTAATTTGAACTTGGTTAACTAAAAACTGTATAAACATAAAAAAAATACAAAAGTTGACAAAATCATTACAAAATTACTTAAAATTTGCAATATATATATATATATATATATATATATATATATATATATATATATATATATATATATATATATATATATATATATATATATATATAATTCATAACTTCTTTTATTATTATTATTTAAATTATTCTAAACAAATTAATTTATTCTAAAGTTACACTGTTTAAATTCAAGTCATTATTAATCATTTAATTCATGAACCTATTAATGTATATATTTTTTTTTTTTTAATGAATAATTAAAATGTACTAGAAATTGAATAAAGAAAATTATCAACTAAATCTTGTGTTACAAAGCTATAAAAAGAAACAAAGGATCTTTCAAATCACACTACAAAGTATTATCATTAGTTTGACCTGTGGTGAATATTGGTAATTAGTGATGAGAATAGTGGTTGTTTTACTCTATTAAACCATCTTATGTTAGTTGATGTTTACCAGGTGTGTTTTATTTGACTTGACTTTATGAACTTGATCTGATCTGTATGATGCTATTATCATCCCTCCCAAATTGATGCAGACAGATAGCAGCTGAAGTGAGAGGAGGCGGTGAAGTAAAGCAGAGAGAAAAAGTTATTTACAAGGTCAGAATTCACTCTCAATGAGAGGTGAGAGTGAAACAAAGAGCAGGCGGAGCACTATTAGTTTCACTATTAATTTACTGATTTATGCACTAATGAAGACGCTTGTTGTTGCTATTAAACCGAGGAAGGTGCATGGGAAAAACAGGAAACTGTCAGCACCAATCAAACAGACTCTGGGTCATACTCTATTCACGAACTATACTAATGCGTGTTTGTTCGGCTCACATGTGCTAACCACATCAGATTGGTGGTCCAGATGTGAAGCGTCTCGGCCTTGTTACCATTCATAAAACGAGACTAAACAAGCTCTTCTGCTTTGTCAACATTTCATAAGAGCTCACAAAGAAAACAAACAGAGGCAGAAGTGTGATTGCGCGTGTGTGGGAGAGTGCGAGATGATTTAAGCTCTTACGGGAATCATGCCGGCGCGGTGTCATCTCTGGAACAGAGTAACAGCCTCTCCGCTAAGTGAAAGTCGCGGTTCAGAGTGCGCTTTTCTCTGATACCCACCAAAGCAAGGTGCTAGGCATCTGCTGCGGCTTTGAAAGTCTGTGCATTCATTTATATTTACATCTTCCATCTCTGCAGTGAATAAAGTGGCGGTGGGCTGTTTTCAACCCTTTTAACACTTGATTCAAAGCATTTAGTGGGAGCAGCAAAGAGTAACAAGGGATGATGTTTATTGATGCTGGAGCAGGAAGCGTGCAGGTGAAAGACATAGGCTGTCTGGACATGAACTAGTGGGTTTGTGCCTGTGCACTTGTGGGTGTGTGTCTCTGTGTGAGTGTGCGTTTCTGCCACGGCCAGTGGTTCTTTGTGATGGCAGGATAGGGGCCAAGGGTGTTGATGCTAAATGCGGGGAAGAGAGATTGTTATGTTTTCTAGCATGAAAACGGAAGCACTTTTACCATCCATCATTGATGAGTTTGAGAAGATGGGTAATTCCCTCGCCATGCTTCGGAGCCTGGTATGGCTCGCTGGATTGACACACACACACACACACACACACACACACATACCAACAAAACATTCATCTGAATGCGCAGTGCACCAGTGACTCAAGACTGTAAAAATACGCTCTGTTGACTCTCTTAACTTATGCGAGCTGTTCCTCAGTTCATGATCGCACCAACAACTCTTCGGGATATATACTGTATTATGGCAGCCCTTTAAGTGGTTATAGCTACATAAAAGCATTTATTTTTATGTATTTGATAAAAATACAGTAAAAACACTTATGCTTTAAAATATAATTAAGATTTAAAATAACTGTTTTTTTTTTAGTAACCTATTGTATCTGTTGGATTTGTAACTATTGTGAAAGGGACATTAAAATCTCTTTTAAAAATCCCTTTTTTTCTCTGAATGTCTCTACGCACATCTGGCTGTAGTGGACAGGGATACTAAAATACAAAAAAATGACCCTGAAACATTAAATTTTATGTCCTTCCAGTAACAGAATGAAGCACTTGGCCCTCATGCACAAGGGCTCCTGTAGGATGTTGGCCCCTTCCCGCCATTTGACTGGCCCCTCAGGCTCAGTGCCTGCCACTGCTGCCCACTCTACAGGACAGGTTCTGCCATCATATTCTGCCCATCTGCCACCGGTCACAAGCAACACAAAAGCATCGTTTGAAGGCATTATGTTGACAATCCGTCTCAACAATAAGCCATTGTTTATTAAATTAGTGGAGGGATGCCCTGCCAGTGGTATTCAGATCCATTTAGTAATATGAACTGCAGACTTGGGATTCACTTCTAACGGCCATTTACTGGTGGTGAATGGATGACATTGGGCTTCTACATCAATAGTGCAGGGAAAACTTCTGGGAATTTCTGTAGAATCTCATAGGAAATATAAAAAAATATTTCTTAGTTAGTGACCTGCTCCTAACACATTAGCATTAACAATATGTTCCCACTGATTGTTTACTTATTTAAGAGTTCCATACGGTGTAGCAAAGACTTGCATGAACGCATAGACTGGGTACCTGCAGGAAAACCATTAGACGTTATACTGGTTTGTGTTGTTTTGGTGCTCAGTTGGTTGACTAACCAGCATAGCCATGCATTTTACCATCAAAACTCAACATGATTTTTGTGGTGAAGCTGTGCTGGTTGAGTTGTTTAAGAAGCCTAATGAGGACACCAACACTTATATACTGTAAAAACTATTCAGGAAAAATTAATTGCGCATGCAATACCTGTAACATTTGACACATGGGCGACTTGCACATCCACATGAGGTTTGAGCCTCTAACCAACTGCTGCATTTCATAAATACTGTATAGAGAACACATGGTGCACGACCCGGGTGCATATGTGAGGTCGTGTGGGGTCTCTTTGGGATGTTGTGCATGATTTTGTATGTGATTTTTGGTGTAATGTTTGTTTATTGTGTAAGCTTCATAAATACTTTTCTCTCAGGTTCTTTAGCATTTGGGAGTTCTGGGACATAAAGGCCTTTAATAGATTTTGGTCTCCAGAGAGCAATGAGATGAGCTGAGAAGTCACAAAGTGTGTGTGTATGTGTGTGCATGCGTGTTGAAGAGAGAATGAGTTGTGAAGGTATAAGTGCGACTAGATGTCAGCTAAATTGCTAACGGATGCCTTAAAGAATCTAAATCACCTTGTTATTATGTGCAAACAGTGGATGTGTGTGTGTGTGCAGATGCAGGGTTTCTCAGTCAGGGGCTGTG
Source organism: Cyprinus carpio (assembly GCF_018340385.1). Classification (NCBI taxonomy): domain Eukaryota; kingdom Metazoa; phylum Chordata; class Actinopteri; order Cypriniformes; family Cyprinidae; genus Cyprinus; species Cyprinus carpio. The sequence continues at coordinate 4,833,912 of NC_056602.1, forward strand.
GATGCCTTGTGGTCCAGAATCTTTTTTTATGTTTGATATTTTATGTAAATATGTTTGGGGTCAGTAAGAATATTTGAAATTAAAGAAATGAATGTTTATTCAGCAAGAATACATAACCTGATAAAAAGTGACAGTAAAGACATGTTCTTTTGAGCTTTCTATTCATCATAAATACTGAAAACACGTTATAGTTTCCACAAATATATGAAACAACACAGCTGTTTTCAACATTGCCAATAATAAGAAATGTTTCTTGAGCAGCAAATCAGCATATTAGAATGATTTCTGAAGGATCATGTGACACTAAAGATTAGAGCAATGATGCTGAAAATGCAGCTTTGCATCATAGGAAGGAATGTATATTTATTAAAATTATATATGAGTGGAATACAACTAAATAGAACTTTATGCCTGAAAAATAAAATTGCAATAAGTTGAATACTGTATTTTACACACATTACAACGATTACAAATGTCTTTTATTCTAGCAAAAAATAAAAAAAATAAATAATAATCAATAATCTTACTGGCCCCCCAACCTTTTTTTACATGATAATGTACAGACTCTGTCACATGCAAAATTATTAGTGATATTTAAGATTTAAACATGAAGATTTATACATTTTGTTACATGATATGCTTCTATATATATAAAAAAAAAAAAAAATGTTTTTTTTGTACAAGTCAACTAACATTAGTATTGAATCGAAGAAAAAAAAAAAAAAAAAAGGTTGTATAACTTAATCTTTGATTACGTAACTAACATTGTTAGCAGACTTCAATTGAAATAGTATACTGAAATTGTATATTAGCGTAGAATACATACTGTTTAAAAGTCTGTACCCTCTTAAAGAGCTTACATTTATCCTATATGCTTAAGTGTGTGTATATTGAAGTCTTTTGATGTAGTTTTAATTGATGGTATGTTGTTATTTTTTGATATTTCTTACAGATATATGACAATATATTACTTTTTAACCACATACATTAGTGTGCTCTTTATTACAGCACAGAATAGACGCCTCATTGGTTTATACTGGTTGATCACAATGATGAGCATCATGAATTTATATCTAACTCCGGTCAAGAGGAGCATCTACTAAAATAAACCAGAGTTATCTCTTGCTTTAACTCATCTCTTACTGTCTGCTTGTTGCTTCCGCATTAAACGAAGGAGGGGGAAATTAAATTTTTTGTTAAGGCTTTTTTTAGGCGAGGCGGTTGCCGTGGTTTAGTTTTATCTGGGCGAGCCATTTTAAATATAGTCTAAAAAGGGCTCATTGCTATGCAGTATGAAAGAGGCCTGTAGATTTCCTCCCCCCTGTTGGTAAGCACATGGTGCAGTGTTGAGAGGTGTGATAAGGGGAAGAAGACTGACAGCTGGCAAGAAGCTGGCAGGGGGCAGAGTAACAGATGTTAGCCCAGGTTTCTCTGGAAAGAGCACTAATCCGCTCTAACTGAGGCTAACTTAAACAAGCTTAGCCAAGTGCTGTGTATTGATTTGTTTTTATTTTGTAATTGTTAGCACATGCATTATGCTTTGAGCGAGAAACTTGAACACACCACTGGAAATCTAAGTGATATTGCTGGTTTTATTCCAGGATTTATTATGGTTTATTCCGGAGGATGGAAGAGCTGCATTAGACAATACTCACAAAATAGACTCGTAGTGCCAGTGTCTTGTATTTTAGTCTAATTGTTTTTCTTCAAGTGCTGATCTAAAATGACTGATGTGAAGGATTTCTCTTCGAGTTTGTAAGTAATCTGAAGATGTTTTATCAAAAGTGACTTTAAGACTTACACTTAAACATTTCCCAGGGCTCCTACAATTACATAAAACCTGGGAATACCAGAGATTTAAGACTTACACTTAAACATTTCCCATGTATTATAATATTTAATTGATAGTGGGAATTCCAGAGTTTGTTTGAATTGAAATGGCAAGTAACACATTGAATTAAGCATGAAATTTTCAAGTGGATATTTAATTATATTATTTGATTTTTTAAATTTTTTAATTTATTTTAATTGAAATATACAATGATCTGTTTTTTTGACAAACTGGCCAGTAACTTATAATTAATTAAGTATTAAATAAAGCTGTATGGGTTAGTTTCTTCTATTGAACACAAAAGAAGATATTTTGAAGAAAGTGGGTAACTATATATTTGCTGGCCCCAATTGACTTCCATAGTATGTATGTATTTGTAATATTATGAAAGTCAATGGCTACCGGCAACAATTCAGGTATCACAAGAAAAAAAAAAAAAAAAAAAAAAAAAAAAACTATCCCTTTGTGTGACCTATCCCTTTAACTTGATGAAAGTTAATATCAATCAAGTTTTCTTTTTCTATTTATCTGTCTTTTTGTATTTGGTGTTTGTTTTAGCTTGGACTCCATTCTTTGCATTAGCATCCTAAACCACTCAAATACAATCAGCATTTATTTGAGATACAATCAGCATTTATTTGCACTCGTCCATTACCTTTTGGAATTCAATTTTAATAACAACAGCTCTACAACTATCAAAGCATCTTGATTGCAAATAATCTGAATGGTAGCTCATGGTAGACCGCTATTTCTGATTAAAAACTGTTCATGTGGAACCCTGTTCTATGTTCATCAGTGCTTAAAAAAGATAGAGCCTATCATGTTGTGTCTCATGTCAAGTATAATTAGCGGCGAGTCCCTTTGAAATATTAAGAAAAGACAAATAGTCCACGATTTAAACATTAGGACAATTAAGTTTGATGAATGTAGGCTGGGTATAATGATGTTTCAATGTAACAGGTCCAAGGTTGAATTCATTATTAGATTATGCCAAATTAAGGAATCTTATTTTATAAAGATTTAGACCATGTTTTAAGGTAATGTGCGAGTTTCACTTCTAAATCTAAGACATTGCTTGGGCCTTCAACTTAGAAAAATGCATAACTAATAAAATAATGAGAAAAATTAAGGAGAAAATCCGTACAAACAAATATTCTCCCTGGTTTTAGTTAATCCATCACATGAGAATTCTACCATTATATTATTATTAAAAAAAAAAAAAAAAAAAAAGAAAAACTATCCCTTTGTTGTTGGCCCCTTCCAGCCATTTGACTGGCCCCTCAGGCTCAGTGCCTGCCACTGCTGCCCAACTCTACAGGACAGGTTCTGCCATCATATTCTGCCCATCTGCCACGGTCAGAAGCAACACAAAAAGCATGTCGTTTGAAGGCATTATGTTGACAATCCGTCTCAACAATAAGCCATTTTTTATTTAAATTAGTGGAGGGATGCCCTGCCAGTGGTATTCAAGATCCATTTAGTAATATGAACTGCAGACTTGGGATTTCACTTCTAACGGCCATTTACTGGTGGTGAAAGAAAGGATGACATTGGGCTTCTACATCAATAGTGCAGGGAGAACTACAGTGAATTTCTATAGAATCTCATAGGAAATATAAAAAAAAAATATTTCTTGGATTACATTTGACCTGGTCTCCTAACACATTAGCATTAACAATATATTCTCACTGATTGTTTACTGATTTAAGAGTTCCATACAGTGTAGCAAGAACTTGCATGAATGCATAGACTGGTTACCTGCAGGAGGCTCGATTAGGCGCGTTATACTGGTTTGTATGCGTTTTGTGGTGCTCAGTTAGTTGACTAACCAGCATAGCCATGCATTTTAACCATCAAAACTCAACATGATTTTTTTGAAGTGAAGCTGTGCTCGTGAGGTTATTTGAGCAATCTGATGAGGACACCAACACTGTTATATACTGTCAAAGCTACTTAAGGAAAAATTAATTGCGCATGCAATAGCTGTGACATTTGACACATGGGCAACTTGCACATCCACATGAGGCTTGAGCCTCTAACCAGCTGCTGCATTTCATAAATACTGGGGAGATAACACACTGGTGTACTGACCCGTTTGACATATGTTTGGAGTAATATGGAAGCTGCGTGCAGATGGTGTACATGAGTTTAAATGTATGCCACAATGCATTGTTGGTTAATATGGCAGCCGATGCTAACACACTGATTCTACTTTAGCATTTGAAATTTCTGGGACATAAAGGCCTTTAGTGCTTAAAAAAGGAAGAGGCATCTCATGTGGTGTCGCATTTCAAGTATATTATCGGCAGTCCCTTTGACAAATTAGAAAGCAAAAAAAAAAAAAAAAAAACAAAAAAACAAAAAATTTGAGTTTATGGACATCATTAGGCACTCGTCCATTATTTTGGAATTCAATTATAATAACAACAGCTCTCAACTATCAAAGCATCTTGATTGCAAATAATCTGAATGGTAGCTCAGGTAGACCTCTATTCTGATTAAAATTGTCTGTGGAACCCTGTTCTGTTCAATCAGTGCTTGAAAAAGAAGAGCATCTCATGTTGTGTCTCATTTCAAGTATATTAGAGGCAGTCCCTTTGAAATTTGAAAGACAAATAGCCCACAATTTAAATTAGGAAATTAATTTTGATGCATTAGTAGGTATAATGATTTCTCGATGTAACAAGGTCAAGGTTGAAGTTAATTAGATCTGTGCATTATCTGAATCTTAATTTTATACAGATTTAGACATGTTTAAGGTAATACGCGAGTTTGCACTTTTAAAATATAAGGCATCGTTTTGGCTTTCACACTTAGTAAACTGTCATAACAATAAAAATTAATGAGAAAATTAAGAGAAAATCTTACTAACAAATATTCTCCCTGGTTTTATTTAATTTCATCACATGAGAATTCTACCATTATTATTATTATTATTATTATTATTATTATTATTCTCAACTGTGTATTGTGTTTGGTATCCTTCTTTGATGGGAATGATTATTTTTTACAATTTATTTTGATCTTACTAAAACATAATTAGGATGTTAATAAGATTTAGTATTTACAATGATATTTTTGAAGATTTATTTCTTGTTTTGGCTAATTTCATAGCTAGCAATTTAAATCGCACATCGATCATAAATCATACTTTAAACATTTGCATAATTTGCACAATAAATACATACATAAATAAATATACATACACATGTACTGCGCTATTTTTTTTAACTTTATATAAAATAAATATTAAAAAATAGGTTCTAATCCAAAATTGCTATAAAATTAATGCAATATGTCTAAATAAGTTGTGTTCCAAATCTGAAGTTCTGATTCATACATCAAATCATACATCGATCATAAATCATACATTAAACATTTGCATAATTTGCTTAATACATAAATAATTATATATATATATATATATATATATATATATTATATATATATATATATATATATATATATATATATATATATTTTTTTTTTTTATTATATTATTATTCAATACTGTTATAATACATTTTAAGATTAGTGCTGTCAAACAATTAATTTCGATCGCATCCAAATTAAAAGTTTTTGTTTACATAATATATGTATGTGTACTGTGTATATTTATTATCTATTTATAAATACACACACATGCATGCATATATTTAAGAAAAATATGTTATATTTCTGTATTTAATATATTTAGATATAATATAAATTATATAAATATAAATATATACATGGAAATACATTGAAATATTTTTCAAAATATGTGCTGTATGTGAGTGTATTTATATATACGTAATAAATATATGTACTACGTATACATATATTACATAAACAAAAACAGCACTAGTACATATTTTAAATTTGCATTTTTTTGTTATATTAGTATAGTAGTATAGTAGTATTTATTTGTGTGTGTAATATATATATATATATATATATTTATATATATATATATATATATATATATATATATTTTATTTGTGTGTGTTATATATGTTGCTCTTGTGCCAAACTACTTTGAAGAGTGCAACTTTTGTTGCAGATAGGGAATTTTGAAAATGAGATACAGAGGAATGAAGGTGGAAAATACACACTCCATCAAGCGGAGAGAAAGAAGGATGCAGACAGAGACAGTACATGCAGGGAGGGTTTTCATATCTCTCTACCAGTATCTTTGGACGCTCTTCCAGGTGAATTCTCTCCAACGTTTCTGCTCTTCATCACAGATAATACATTCAGACAGGTGTATTCTTTTCCTTACCAAAATCTTTCTCCTTTTATTTCATGTTATATATATGTGTGTAACGTGAACATAGACATGAAAGTGCACTGTTCAAACATTAATTGTTATATGAACACTTTTGAACACTTTTGAAAGGTTGGTCTCTTTCTAAAGAAGGCAATCAGCAGATTATTGCAGAATTGAAAGATAATTTAAAATAATGAAAGTGTAAAAAAAGTTTTAGAAGTTTAAATTTACTGTAAAGAAAATGTACTGCACTTTTTTTTTTACTTTATATAAAATAAATATTAAAAAATAGGTTCTAATCCAAAATTGCTATACAATTAAAGCCATATGTCTAAATAAGTTGTTTTCCAAATTTGAAGTTGACATTAAAATAATTAGGTTATTTTAAGATTTTTAAATGATATATAATGTATCATTACTAAAACACGTGATAGGAAAAAAGGAAACAAATAGATTTTTTTTTTTTTTCTCCTGTTATGGTTTATTTGTTTTGAGGTGTACTCTTGTCAAAAAAATTAATCTGTTATTGTTTATTTGTTTTTTTTTGTACTCTTACTGTACACCTACATTACTGTTCCTACATAATTTTTAACAACAAAACAGTGGTAATTTATGTTTTTATTAGGATTTAATTGTAATATATTGAAGTAACCTGAAACGTGAAAGTTAAGGGTATTAACAGAGAGAGAAAAAGTGGAAGAATACTGACAGAGAAAAGTATTTAGTTTAGTTTTCTGTTGTGGTGTTCCCTTTTAGGGCATATTATTCAAGACATGTTGCATCTTTTTAATGCAAAACAGAATATATATATATATATATATATATATATATATATATATATATATCTATATATATATATATATATATATATATATATATATATTTATCATGAAATATTATTATTATTATATTTTTGGCCTAGACTTTATGAATCTTCTCAATTTTTTTTCCAGGCTGTTATAAAAAAAAAACCTTTAGGTTTAATTGGAGCCCTTATTTTAAGTGTGAGGCTGTGGGTTGAAGGTGTTGAAAAGCAGCAGTAGGGTTTTATTGTCCCACCGAGTGCAATAGAGAGCGTTTAACAGTGGAATTGTTCAGTTTTGATGAAAACCATTGCTAGAGGGGAGAAACCGTTCTTGTACGTGAGGTGAGAACATCACAACATGGTACACACCTGCCTCAGAGAAAACCGCTTTACTTCCCATAAAATGTCTTTTCTTGCAGTTCCAGGGTGATTTTAACTGGAACTTTCGGCTGTTTGTGGTTTCTGTTCAACCACTGGCGCACATTTCCGAAATATTAACAACCCCAATAAACAGATGACAAAATGATGACAGGTGGATTAAGCAGAAGCCAAGCTAGTTGTGCAACCCGCCAAAGAAATGCTGAAAGCGGCTCTGGAACAGTACGACAGCCGTCGCTGTGTCTTTACATAATGTGATGTTAAAGCTGTTGAGTTTGTTTTTGAAGCGGTGTTAGAGCTGCTGTTTTGTGTTTTGGTAATGTGATGTTATTCTTCTTCCTTTACATAATGTGATGTTAAAGCTGTGGTCTCCTGGGCTTAATGTAGATCGGTTATCTTAACGTTTTCTCTCTGTGTGGTTACAGTAAAGCGGTTATCATAACATTTTCTATCTTTGTGGAATAGTTTGTATTATTTTGGATTGTTGAGTATTTTGTTTTGTTTAGGATATTTTTAACCCAAATGCATAGGCTTTCTATCATTAATATGATGCTACTATAGCAACAGTTTAGGACAGTCCATTTCACAAAGTCACATTTCAATTGTTACTCTGACACAAATTCCCGCGCAAGCGGTGCAACTAAGAAAGCAGCACTAAGAAAGCTATGATGAAATATTTGTTTTCATGTTTAATAGAGGGCTAGATGATCATAGTTTGTTAATTATTTTGCTGTATTGTTATTGTTTGTTGCTGTTCAAGTTGTTCTAACTTAAAATGATGCATCTGTTAAATGGTTCGCAATGAAGGTATTATGTCAGGGAATCAGTCGCAATGAGCTTGTGTTTCACTGTAACGCAGACACACAATTAAGTATTTCTGGTGGTCGTGGTGGTATCACTTGGTATCACTTGTGGTGGTAAAACTGCTGCCTAAAACTGCTCACATTTTTATTTCCTGGATGTCAGATTTTTATTTTTATTTTTTAATTTGGTTGCTATGTGATTTTGTTTTATTCAATACTCTGCCATCTGTATTTGCTAAGTAGCTTTTAATAGGTTAACTCACTCAGAACACATTTTTCATTTCACTGCTGTACTTTTCCATTGTATTTCAATGTAAATGCGGAACCCGACATCTTGAATGCTGCGCTCTCGTCTCAGGTCTTTAGCAGCTTCTTGCGCATAATTATCGTGCATACATCATTCTAAAACACAGCGCTAAAGTTCAAAGAAATTCAGCTTCTAAAACATGTCTCTAGACCTTGAACTTAAAAAAAAAAAAAAAAACCTTCCACTGACTTGCCTCGCGACCAAATCTCTATCTATTTGAACCCTGTATTCTAATAGTTGTAGTAATATCGGCCCAACAAATATGTGAATGGGCCCCAAAAGGTTTTTTTTGTTTTGTTTTGTTTTTTTACTCTGTGCTATGTCATCGCCCCCTTACATCACCCCAGCCGTCCCCTCATCAGTGCTGCGCTGGCGCCGGCTCTGCCTTAACCCCAGTAAGCTGATCTGGGCTTCACAGGTCTGTCCACATATACACAACTCACAGAGAGACACATACATATAAATCACACATTTTCACCCTTAACTAGAAGAGATTATGTGACAGGATTTGTTCAGCCACTATCTTAATACTACAAAATTCTGATTAAAATCAGTATATGATCATATTCTAAATAGCTATGGGTCCTCTAACAAAATTTACCTGATTGTCAGTATTACATTACAGAAATATTCTGGTTTCCAGACATCTGAATGAGATAGTTGGCAAATGTGTTTATTGTATTTCTTTATGGGAATATTATTTTTTTTTATTAATTTTTTTTTTTTTTTTTGTTTATTTTTTATTTTTTTTTTAGATGTTATACTGTGTTTTTGAGGATATATGGTTGTTAGGAAGTTATGTGTTTGTTGGAAACTACTGCATTGCTTGTCAAGTTTGTTATCAGTAAAAAATCTGTAAAATAAACAATTAACTATTAGTGAGCTGAAACAATTACTGTATAGAATTACTAAAACGTAAAAATAAATGGCAAGAGCAAGTACTTCCAGTTTTCCTATTAAATGTGGGAAATTGACGCAAGTGTTATTGTACTGTAATAACAATAGTAACAATATTATTAACAATGATACATAGTACATTTTTACAAGAAACTAACTCTTACTGACCCTAAACTTTTGAATAGTAATGCACATATAATGCACTACAATCAATTCAGGTTTTTTTTTTTGTTTTTGTTTTTTTTTTTTTCATGTGTGTCATTTACAGATTTTGACAATTTTGGCAACATCTTTTCAAATAATATTTAACTAAATATGTCAAGTTGCTGTTAAGTTTGATAGGTTGTTATCTGATGCACTGACATTCAGACATTTTGAAGTCTGGCTGAAGTTTTTAAGTACTTGTGCAGCTGTATTTAGATTCTAGTCTGTTTGTAAGTATGTATATGTATGCACTACCGTATGGTTTGTGGTTCACTTTTCTACCACGGCTCAAAGCTCTTGCCACCCTAGTAATTGCATCCTCTTGTGTGCTTGGAGCTTGTCCAGTGCCTGCATGTGTGTGTGTGTGTGTGTGTGTGAGTGAATATGTTCAGCTTTAGAAGGCTTCGGTGTGTAGACAGTGGATTTTCTCAGCATATGTTCCATGTCTCACATCTCTCACCACCGTAAGGTCTTATTAGTCCTGTGTCCTGCTTAATGTGTTTTTTGTTGTGATGTAGTCAGGAAATAATATTTCATGGCAGAATATAACAGGAAATGTGAGACACTTTGATGACAAAGAGGCACATACATTTGGGATGCGGCTTTAGAAAGACAGATGTACAGCTAAAAATGTCCAGGTATCACTTTATAAGGGTAATCCATCATGGCAATTGAGGAATGGGGTAAAATAATCGTGAAGTCTAGTGGCGGAGATGGATCCGTCCACAGACGTCACAGGGGTGAGCTGCACCTGGAAGAGCCCATTAACTGGAGGTGAGGAGGGGTGCGGTGAGAACAGAGGGACGGGGACAGATGGAGGGATGACAGGTGGAGACAGAGGGAGAGCAAGAGGTGAGAAGTAATCAAACTGAGCCCACGACTCACAGCAGAGAGGAGCAGGAATAAACATGAGAAAAAGACACAGAATACCATCATTGTGCTCTATAATAAACAGTGTTATTGTGCAGTCAGAGAACTATTAAAATAAATAAAACATGACATGCAGTGCCATTTAACATCCAAGCATGGTGTGTATTACATGGAGTATAGAAATCCTTCTCTAACCAATGTCATCGGTATATTTTGCAAAAGTAAGGTTGCGAGGGAGCTCTTTGCTTTTACCTATAATGAAATATTTCTTGTGTGACACGTTGGTAATGAGACACCTTTTTATAGGCCATCAGTTGGGACAGAACCAGCTAATTTCCACTGACAAGGGACAGAATTGCTTTCTAATTACTGATAGATTTCAGCTGCTGTCTTGGCTTTCCATACCTTTTTGCACCTTCCTTTCTCATGTTACACATGTACGAGAGACACAAGCAATGCAGTGTGAGAACGGTTTGAGCTCAGACTCCCTCGTTCTTTCCCGGCCGGCCGGTGTGTTGCGTGTGTGACTTAGGGTAGCTGCGGTATCTGTCAAACCCGCTGGAAGGCCGAGAGCCTCGGCGGCCAGGAAATTTAATTCAGCAGCCACTGCTTTAAATGTCATTTGCAGTTTATCAAATCTAGTGTGCAGATGCTTTATATGCAGGTATTCTCGTAATGACTGTAAGGCTGGATCTCCGCTCTCTAATGCAGTACAAAGGCCATAGTTCAGGAAATTATCTAGACTAAATAATAGTTTGTGCAACTGATTTGTAATTTAAAGCAGCACACAAGCTTCAGGTTCAGCTGCTATTATCACACACACACACACACACACACACAAACACAATCACTCAAACACACATGCACGCACGCAAATGCAAGTTTACTTGTTTTTATATTCAGCTACTGTAGTTATAAATACTACAACCTAACATGATCCCCAACTGAAAGCAATCTGCATTATATGGCCACACTTTATTTTAAGGTCCAATTCTCACTATTAACTAGCTATTAAGTACAATTCTTACCTCAATATACTCCTCGTGTTCTGCTTATTAATAGTTAGGTATGGGGTAGGATGAAGGGATCTAAAATGTTCATGGACAATAAGGCATTAATATGTGCTTTATAAGTACTAATAAACAGCCGATATGCTAATAAGCATGCTAGCTAATTTTGAGAATTAGTTCTTAAAATAAAGTGTTGCCCTATATATATTTATTCCATGGTGTGTCTGAATACTGGATTCTGATTGGCTGGCAGGTATGCAGTAAAACCGTTTAATGCACAGGTATTTCCAAGTCAGTTTAATCATCGTTCTATATTAATGCGCTGCTTTAATGTGATGCACACTAACCAACACGCATTACTCACACACACACATACACAGAGTGAGAGAGAGGTCAGAGATCGCTGATTGCGATGTCAACGCTTCCCAGTGATTTTCGTTAATAAAAAAGCCTTGATACTACATGGCTACATTATATTCCTCAGCAACGAGGTGGTAAAATCACTGTTTTTGGAGTAATTGTTTGTACAGAGAGATGTGCAGACGCGGCACGCAGGTACACACAACTGTCATTGTGTATATATACATTTAGTAGATTTAACACACTTTTAATATGTCAAATTCAAGTATGTGACCTTGCTATTTCTTTTCTATTATTTCTATTTCTATTCTATTCTATTCTATTCTATTCTATTCTATTATTAACTACTATTTCTATTCTATTGCTATTTCATTTTTTTTTTTTTTCTTCTGTAAGAGCAACTAATGCAAGTTAGGCCTGATGATCATTTTTATAACTACTATCTACCAGAGTAATTGCACATCCAAATTAATGGCAGTATTTTTAAAAGCCAACTGCACACAACCTGAAAAAATCAAATATATATAATATATATATTTTATGTACAGTAGGTGTTAATGTGCGCATCTGTGATTTTTGAAGATAAGTTGGGCTGAGGTGAGACAACCCACCACTTCTGTCCTGAGAACATCACCGAAAAGCAGAAGCATGTGTTCAGAAACCTTTGAGTCACGTCTTTACCGGATTTAGTCTGCTAACAAACCCGCAAGATGCTTCACACAGCTACTTCTAGCGGCTTGAGAGGAAAATTCAATTTAATCTGCCTGCCTAACCAGTCGCGATTCTGCACAGCAATAACATTTAAAGCCGGCGCATGTGCTTAAACGCAGCATAAATGAAATTTCAGTTGACAAACTGTAGAAAGGCTTTTAAAAAGATGTGTTAAACTCCTTCTTCAGAGCTTTGTAAGCGCTCTCCGAAGACGTCCTTTTGCTAATCTGACAATTTTTGCTTACTCGCAGATCTAATAAATAATGAATCCAATTCTACCTTGATTTCTGTTTAAAAGACTAGTGCTAAATTTTCCCTAATAGAGAAGTTTTGTGTCATTATATGGTGTGATCTGGTTGACGCACTTTGTTCACTTTATATTACACTTCTCAGGCTATCTTTGCAGCTCGCACACAAGCCTAAAGTGTGAAGCCCAGTAGATTGTCGACTTATCAGATGCACTTGATGACAAAAGCAAATAATTTCTCCTTTAGTGCAGCGCCCGGAGGAATTAAATTATTGGACGGCATTTCACAAGTTGGAATTAACTCACAAGGTTGTATCAAGGCCCTTTTGCAATCAACAGCTCTTGTTTTCCCTGAACAGTTGCAAGTGTGTGTGTTTTGGTATATCTGCATGTATTTCTGCATTATGCTTATGTTTGTGTGTGTGTGTGTGTGTATGTTTGTCTGCTGAGAAGAGTGTGTGTGTGTGGGTGTCTAGTGTAGGAGTTTATCAGCTTGTGTGTGTGTGTGCATGCATTCTCTTTATAAAATAAAGAATACCGAACAAAAGTTGTATGGCCTTGAGCTGTTGTATTTTCACTATAACACAGTTAAAACCTCGCAATGGGAGTTTTGAGATTCCTGAAGTTGAGAATGATACATACAGTGCATTTGATTCAATTCAGCTGAGGAGGGAAATTTATCATTGCAGTATTTAACTATTAACGTAGCCGAGAGTTTTGCGAGGCCATCGGGTATTTTGTGAAAGCGCTGTCAATATTATTTAGTTTAGCAGCTGCAGGCATATTGTATTCGATTCCGCGAGTTGTCTGAATATGAAACTGTCACTAGTTGACGTGTCATCAATCAATAATCAGCCAAGACTGCTGAATGAAAGATCTGCTTATGTTCTTGTTAAGGATCAGAAGATATGGCAGTTGTTAATGGAAATTTGAAGTAAACAGAAGCGAGTCTTGAAAACGACAGCATTTTAAGAGCAGCAGAGATCATTCTTAATGTGCTGAGGCTGGGTTTGAAGTTTTTGTGACATACTTTAGTCTTACAGAAACTCGTTTGGCTTTCTTTGAGAAACTTTGGGTTTGTTTGAAGTTAACATTAAGCTTCATAAGAAACTGATTTTACTTCTGTAATGTGACTTTTTTTTTTTTTAAATGAAACACTTTTATATGACTTGAATCAAGGGGAAGGGTTGAGAAATAAGTGACATCAGTCAAAAAGAAAGCTGTTTTAGAAGCATAGCAAGTTCTACATTTTGATAAAGCCTCTAAATGCATTTCTGCAACAACGTTATTACATACCTTACTGCGTGTTTCGAAGTGAAACGTCCAGTGAGTGGCGCTAAAACATGGGTTCAATATGTGACATTTTTTTCTTATTAAATCAAATTTTTAAATAACCATTGCATTGTAAAATATTTAAAGCACTGGAGCCTCAATTAATCAAGCAGTCAATCAATCAATAAATGGAATTATCATATGGTTATTTAATAGATAAACCATTTGATTGTCCAATGATATATATATATATATATATATATATATATATGTATATATATATATATATATATATATATGCGTCACGATAATTGTATTACAATTGCAGGCTCTGCCATTCCATAAATAAAATTACCCTAAATTGACCTCATGAGCTCCGTTGACATCAGATTCAGCTCTCATTCTCTCACCTAACAAACGGTGAGCGGTTAGACATTAGTCAGCCGTCTAAAACCACAGAATGACCCCATTACACGAGGACAAGAGAGACGGCATTCAACAAAGCAATTACTGATAGGCTTTTAAGGCACTATGTCATGCATTTGATTTTTTTTGCATCGTTATAGGCTTTCTTCTGATGCACGGCAGTCATTTGTCACCTCTGATGTTTTCTGTGACCTGTGTGTGGAGGTGGGCTGCACCACACGGAGAGTAAAGGCTATTTATTTCAGACAAATTAAAGAAAACCGGCTCGCTGGTGAAAGCAATCAGCCTCCTCGCGGGGAGGAACGCAGCTTGTTTAATTTGACGTGTTCATGTAAGAGTAAATCACGTACAAGGCAGCGTGTGTCACTCCGAACAGAGGAGTGTGATTCATGGGGGAGACTTCGTTCGTATAACAAGATACCAGGATCAACTCTGTCAAAACTTGAAAGTGGTAAAGTGCCTCTGGTGGGAAATGTTAACGCAGGTACATACGGCACTCTGCTAGCATGAAAGAATTAGTGCACTCACAGCTTAAACACACAAGCCTCTGGTGATGACAGAACACTGACTCGTCAGTCACAGATTTTCCATTATGTTAGTAGATCTGACCGCGAACTTCAGGCTGTGAATACAGCACTCGTTGCTGGCGTTATGTGTTTGCTAACATGGCAAGCAAGGTTAACACCTCTTGCATCACAAATGTTAATATTAACAGTGTCATTACATAAATGGGTAAATCTTACAAAGACAGACACATTTCGTATCAAAGTCAACTGAAAGGGAAAATGCATAAAGAAAGTGTTGGCCCTGAAGCTGTTTTGGGCAATAATAATAATAATAATAATCATTATTATTTATTTATAAGCACATTTTCCCCCAAAATTATCCTTGCTCTTATGTAAAATCATTTATTTTATTTATTTATTTTTAATTACTTTTCTCAAATATGTTTCTCATTAGATTCTTGTTATATATTTATTATTTAAAAAATGGAAAGTATTTACTACTGCATTTGTAGTATTTGCTAAAAAATAAATAGATAGATTACATTTCTTAATTATTTCTTAGCAGTAAAAAATAGCATTGTGAGAATGAGAATAAAATATAATATATGATATTGTAGCAGCATTTGAAAAAAAAGCTTAATTGTCTATTAGCAAAGTTTTTGTTATTTTTTTTTTTTTTTTTTTTTTATTAAAAAGCTTAAACACAGTATGCAATCAGAAACTATGTATTATTATTATTATTATTATTATTATTATTATTATTATTATTAAAACAATATTTATCTGTTTGACATCCATTTGATAATTTATTTTTGATTATCTAGTGCATGAAATATTTTAAAATGCACTAATTATTTTAAAAATTAAATTAAATTAGAATTAAAATAAATACAACTGAACATCAGATAGCATATATATATATATATATATATATATATATATATATATATACATATATATATATATATATATATATATATATATATATACAGTATACACACACACACACCGTATGGTTATGATGATGGTGATTATGATGATGATTATTATTATAATTATTATTATTATTATTATAGTCTAGTAAAAATAGTTAAGGATTAGTAAAAATCTGACCATTAAAAACCTGTAATATATAGTATTTGCTAAAAAATAAATCGAGATAGATTACATTTCTTAATTATTTCTTAGCAGTAAAAAATAAAAAATAATAATTGTGAGAGTGAGAATAAAATATAATATATGATATTGTAGCAGCATTTGAAAAAAAAGCTTAATTGTCTATTAGCAAAGTTATTATTATTATTATTATTATTATTATTATTATTATTATTATTATTATTATTATTGATACAGTACACAACACAGTATGCAATCAGAAACTATGTATTATTATTATTATTATTATTATTATTATTATTATTATTATTATTAAAACATGATTTATATCTTTTGACATCCATTTTGATAATTTCTTTTTGATTATCTAGTGCATGAAATATTTTAAAATGCACTAATTATTTTAAAAATTAAATTAAATTAGAATGAAAATAATACAACTGAACATCAGATAGCATATATATATATATATATATATATATATATATATATATATATATATATATATATATATATATATATATATATATATACAGTAATACACACACACACACCGTATGGTTATGATGATGGTGATTATGATGATGATTATTATTATAATTATTATTATTATTATTATAGTCTAGTAAAAATAGTTAAGGATTAGTAAAAATCTGACCATTAAAAACCTGTAACTCAGTTGTGAGAACTTGTAGGACTCGTGAGGTGAAAAGCACGTGTTTAGTTTTAGTAATAATCACTGCCCTGAAACTAAATCCAGCTGAACAGTTTATCCAGTAACCGTCTGATTCATCACCTTTGGAGGTTTCGAGTTTTTCCCTGCCTCAGTCTCATGCTGTTAGCAGTCAAAATGCTCAATAAAGCACCTGCTTTTAATGAGAATCCAATGAGGTCATGGATGTCGGGTGGGCAGCATTAGTGCTTTTCCTCTTGTACAGTATGCAGGTTTTGTTTATTTACTTCTGTTCTGAGCACAGTAGGCCTGAAGACAAGTAGGTGGGAAGTCATGGTCTAGTGGTTAGAGAGTTTAACTCCTAACCCTAAGGTTGTGGGTTTGAGTCTCTGGCCGGCAATACCACGACTGAGGTGCTTTGAGCAAGGCACCGAACCCCCAACTGCTCCCCGGGCTCCGCAGCATAAATGGCTGCCAACTGCTCCAGGTGTGTGTTCACGGTGTGTGTGTGTTCATTGCTGTGTGTGTGCACTTTGGATGGGTTAAATGCAGAGCACGAATTCTGAGTATGGGTCACCTGTATGTCACGTCACAACATTTGACACTAATGCATGAGAGCAGCTGAAAATCTAAAGTTAGAGAAAAAAATAAATAAATACAAAAAATGAGAATGAGAAATACTCAACGAAACTCAAGCATTCAGTCATCCAGCAGCTACAGTAGCTTTCCACCACATACCGAAGCACAAGGTCTGTCTCTTGTTCTACCTAATTTTTCCTCTCACTTTCCCACTTTTTTTTTTGGTGCAACAAATATGAGAACACGGCAAAACACTTATACAGCCCACCTTCTGCTCTCAGTGGAGTTGCTCGATCAGATGTGGAGATCACGGCTTCGATTCAGAAAGGAGTGGATGCTTGGGGAGAAGACAGCTGCTGGGCTGATTCTCGGAAAGTTGAATCATTTAATAGTGTCATATTACATTTGCAGCCTACAATAAATGAGTAGATATATTCTTGGCTTACATATGTACAAGTATTTTCTGAGAAAGCCTCATACAGTTGAAGCCTTAGGCCTGTTTCACGCCATATTTATTTTAGTGCTCATATTAACAGGTTTGAGTATTCACATGATTTAAGCAGAATGATGCTGAGTCACATAAGATATTCAGCACTCTATTTCTGCTCTTGCAAATTACATTTCACAACAAAAGTTTGTAATAATTTTCTAGCACTTACTGCAAATAACCATTTATAATTTATGGCAGTACAAAAAATGCATGTATTAAAGCCCTAAAACTCTAAAAAGCTCTGTTGCCTAAGGGTTAGCTTAATTAGGTTTATCAAAATTGACCCTAATGACTTGTTTAATGTATGTTATTACAAAGTAAATTTGTCTTTGGAATAGGGCTGCACCATTATGAAAAAAATCGTAATTGTCCATTATTCCCTTGAAATTGTAATTGGGATTATTAATTATGATTATCACAATTTACATTGAATGATGTTTATACCATTGTTTCATGCAACTGCATGCTGTATTTTTATATGAAAATAAACAAGCTGAAAACACTCTAGCTGAAAAGCTTTTAGTGCTTTTCTATAGTATTAAGCCTCAAATGTCAACTATACATCGGATTGGTTTCTTATTTAAATTATAAAAAAGTAAAAATATGAATGGTATTATAATGTTATACTAAAACTAAAATTTAAATAATGGGAAAAGCCTTAAGCACGCAGAATAACATAAGTGAATAACGTAAGTGGAACGCTTTGAACGATTACGTAATTTTGGCATCCATAATTGTAATTGTGATTAGAAATTTGATTAATTGTGCAGCCCTACTTTGGAACCTTTCATCAAATGTAATACCTTACTCAATGTATGTGATTAGTTGCAAAGTTTAACCATCATAGAGTGTTAGTTTATCATTTGCATGTGTTTCTAAGTCTTGCTGATTTAATCATTCACGTGATTTTAAACCATTTAATCACAACAAGAGGCAAAATAACTCAATTCTGTACTTATGCGCTATTTTCTGTGCACAAGCTCAAAGCACGCACACAGAGAGCTGCGTTTCAGACAGCACACAAACACAGAATTCGGTTCTCTTTTGCTTCACCAGACACACACACACACTCTCACACACACATAATTATCTCAAAATACCAGCCTTGCCAAGTATTCTCATAAACACTGTCTGTTATGTTTTAAGTGAAGTGAACATAGACAAAGAAATCTGATTTGTATCATTATATTGGATCAGCCTGTAAATCTGTCATTTATTTTAATCAACCAACAAAACATATCTTTTACAAAGATTAATCTATTTAATTTATAAATGTGTTTAGTCTAATATTAGGCCTTGTTTTATTTAAACTTTGTTCTATTGTATTTATCTTTGCCAGTAATTGTTTTCTGTTTTTTTTTTTTTTTTTATTATTATTTTTTTTTTTTTTTGACTGTTCACTTGTTTTTAATTATGTTTTAACTTTTTTAGTTATGCATTAACACTTTAGATTAGGGAACACATATTCGATACTAACTTAGAGTTTTCCCTCAATAAACTCCTGACTTGCTGCTTATATATAGTTAGTAAGGTAGTTGTTAAATTTTGGTATTGGGCCGGGTTAAGGGATCTAGAATATGGTCATGCAGAATAAGGCATTAATGTGTAAGGAATAATTGATGACGGGCCATTTAATTCTTAGAAAACAGTGCACACCCAAGGTGGTGATGCGACCACGACACAAAGCGGAGTTGAATTTCTAGGAATTCAATGAACCAAAGTTAATTATTCCGCTTATACTATGGTTACGACACCTCAAGACATCGATCAAATGATATATTTCAAGGCATTTATCCAGTTTTTCTACTTAAAACACTATTTCACCACCTCTGGTGTGCATTATTTTCTAATAATTCAACAGACCGTCATCAATTATTCCTTACATATAATCTAAACTGTGAGTTTCTATGACTTTTTACCATTCAGTCAATTCTCAATGGATTATTGGAAAAATGGAAATTATTTATTATTATTATTATTATTATTATTATTATTATTATTATTATTATTATTATTATTATTATTATTTGTTTTTATTATTTTTTTGTTTTTGTTTGTTTTTAATTTAAATGTTAAATTTTAGTGTTGTGGAATTAATTTTGATTGTTGTTTATGTTTTAAATTTAATGGAAATCATATTCAGATGAACTATATCTCAGAGGGAATATAGAGGGAATTGAGCTATTTTCTACAGTGGAACATAAAAAAAGAGAGGTTGAGTTGTTTTTTTTTTTTTTTTTTTCTCAGATTGTCACAGGAGCTTTTTCATTAGAATGAAAGTGAATGGGGACAGACACACCATAAAAAAAAAAAAAAAATAAAAAAAAAAAAAAAAGTAGTACATATGAGTTATATGCTATATTCTTCTGAAGCCATATGGTAAGAGTTGAAATTTAAAGGCATAGTTCACAAAAAATCTATCTATCTATCTATCTATCTATCCATCCATCCATCCATCCATCCATCCCTCCCTCCCTCCCTCCCTCCCTCCCTCCGTCTACATGTCTGTCTGTCTGTCTGTCTATCTATACACCTTAATCCAGTGTATTTAGGTTCTATCTTGCGCACATATACTACTAGAGTCTGTGTGAATCACTGTGTGCATCAGGTCAGTTACAGACTCGGAGGGAAAGAGTGAAAAGCTTCTACTACGTGGCATGTTGGGTCAAGGCGTGCTGGACTGACTTTGACATTTCTGTGAGAAACAGACCTGGAGGAGTTATGAGAGATGTGTGATGTAGAGCTGCTGGTCGAAACAGCGATCTAATTGCACTGTTTACACAAACAATCACTTCACTGCGGCCTGAATATGTGTCCACACCATCACATAGCTAGATAAAGGTTATTACCCATTTACTGTAGAGGAGATCCGCAGGAGAGGCATATTACATGAAGAGAGATGGTTTATCTGCCACTAATGTCCTACAACGCTGGACTCATTCACCTCCGCAGACGCTGATCTACTTCCTGTAGTGCGATTAAGACGGATGGCTGTTTACGCCTAGAAATGGAGATGCTGTCAGGATGAAATGAGAGACACAAAAAGGAATTTGCTTTTAGCAGGAGTGTCAGTGATTGTCTTAAGAGGACTGAGCATGATTCATGAGTGGAGCACATTAAACACGCCACATTACATTTATCTATTAAAGGGGTCATATTATGCTACATGCACTTTTACAAGTTGTTTGAACTGAAATGTGTGTTGCAAGTCTGTGTACACAACCACCCTAAAATGATAATAAATCCACCCAGGGTTTATCTGCTCAAATCTTTACCGCTTTCTCAAATTGAGCCGATCTCGGATGCCTGTCTTTGTGACGTCACAGAGCTCATTAACATTTAAGGGAAAATGCTACAACACTGCGTGCTCTGAAAAGAGATCTTTTTGACAAGATATATATATATATATATATATATATATATATATATATATATATATAAATATATATATATATATATATCCAGTGAGAAATTTTAACCAAACTATGTTACAGACTTTTATTTAAGAACCTAAAAACTCATATCAACTTGTGGAAAATGGGCATCCTATGACCCCTTTAATTGGATGGTTTAAAGGCAACATGAGGTGATGTTTACTTGCATTGTACTGCCATAATATGATTTAATACAGTTAACTAAAGAAAAAAGGCCTCTAACACTAGCTTGCTCTATTTTTTTTTTCTTATTCTGTTTTCTTTTTATTTATCATATACAAAAATAAAAAAAATAAATAAAATAAAAATAAAATAAAAAAACTTGCTATGTGTACTACGTTAAGCTAACTGAGACTTGTTATAGCAGTTGCAAAGCATTGCTCGTTTGCTGATTTTGATTACTTCCATTTTCTTCATTTGTAAGTCACTTTGGATAAAAGTGTCTGCTAAATGACTAAATGTACATATACAGTGACTGAAACTCGATAGGTGGGATGGATGGATTCTGTTTGCCTTTGAATAAAAACCTCCAGAAATCATCTCAAAATCTCCACATTCTTTTAAAATTTAAATAATTAAAATAATTGAAATAAATACAAAGAAATTAATAAAAAAGTTACTTTAAACTAGAAAATCTAAATTAGTCAAGACACTAATTTAATTTATTTTATATTTTATTTAATTTTTATTTCATTTTTTTATTTTATTTTATTTTATTTTATTTTATTTTATTTTATTTTATTTTATTTTATTTTATTTTAATGTTATTTTATTTTTTGGATGGATGGGTGGGTGGGTGGTTAGGTAGGTAGGTAAGTAGGTAGGTAGGTAGATAGATAGATAGATAGATAGATAGATAGATAGATAGATAGATAGATAGATAGATAGATAGATAGATATTTTATATAGCAAGGTCTATTTCCTGTAGATGTTTACCTCTGAAAACTTTCAGAAAGCATCAAATTCTTCACATCTCTTCCAATAAAACCACATTTTACACAGCAAGGCCAAGAACATGTAAGTGATTTCATGTTGACTTGAGCACCGGATCAGCACACAAACAGCCTCTAGATATATAGAGTAGATGTCTTAACACGAGCATAACATGGTGTTCTTCAGGCTCGCTTATAACTTCTCTCCAGCAGACCTGTCTACAGCCTCGCCAGTTTGCCGTTTGATCTTTCATTTGCGTGTCATTAACCACATTATAGGTTCTGACCAGAGCTCTCCTTCCCTCTCTGTCTCTGTCTCTCATACGAGCGAGCTACAGTGTTTTCCAGCACATCACTTTTGGTCCCCAGTGTGATAATTAATATTCATGTTTGTCCAGTGCCTCAAACGCTGCCTTCAGGCATTTACGAAATGATGATGATTTGGACTGCGGAGCTTTCCATCGGCCCGCTTCTCTAGAGAGGGAGGCGAATACGATCGTGTGGAAGACAAACGTTTGTGCATTCAGAGAGAGAGCGAACCGGTGGATATGCCTGCAAATAATATTCCACACCGGTTCAGGAGATAGTGACAGGCACAGACTGAAAGAGCTCATGTTTTTCTCTTTACAGATTGCACTTGTTCCTGTGTTTACAGCGTCATCTACATCTGCGGTGGCATTCCCTCTTAATAGCTCTTAACATAAAATATACTCTCACAATGCTTTGCTTACTGCGTTCCTGAGCACCTGAAGTGCCAACAGAAGCAGTCGTGGTAATTAGCGTTCTTAGCGAGATGCATCACCACTCCCTCGCCTGTCTCTTTGGCCCTCCCTTTACCGATTTTCAGGCACCGTGAGCCTCCCCTGCCTGTCAAAGCTGTCAGATTCAACCTGCCGGTAAGCAAGGAGCTGGAACACTCTGGAATGCCGGAAGTGGGGTTAATGCTTTCCTGGAGCCTCGCACGGCCAGCTGACATCTTTTGCTGTCTTCGCATAACTAAATTCCCCAACACACCATTAGAGCTAAACAGATGTTAACATAACACCTCAACTAGATTTGCATTTCCTGAAGAAGACAGCAGCGCTTCAAAGGCAGACGAAGAATAGTGTTCAAGTTTTATGCTAGTTTTGGGTTTAAGCTTTGGTTCTGTGTACAGTGATACTGTGTCTTGCAAAACTCCCTCCCGCACACAGACTGTTGTTAAGTGATGCTGCTATAGGCTAATTAAGCATTGTTTGTAAGCATGCAATTAAGCATTACCTTGATAATTGATCTGATTCTTCTTTGACACACACTCATGCTGGGTTTTCATTTTTTGGGGCGACATTCCATAGGCAAAATGGTTTTTATGCTGTACAAACTGTATTTTCTCTACCCCTACCCCTTACACAATACTTTTGGCTATTTTAGATTTTTTTTTTTAACTTAATTTTGCATGATTTATAAGCTTGTTTCCTCATGGGGACCCAAAAAATGTCCCCACAAAGTCGAAATTTATGGTTATTACCATATATATATATATATTTCATAGGATTCTAACTGACTGTTAACTTTACAAAAAGGAAGAACTTGACTGAAAAAAGTGCCATCTTTTCACGTGCCAATTTATATATAATTTTATCCAAAAAGGATGCGTTAATTTGTTTAAAAGGGTCAGAAATTCTGAACAAAAAAGGTATGATGATTTCCACAAAATCTTAAACAGCGAAAACTATTTTCAACATTGATAATAATAAGAAATGTTTCTTGAGAAGCAAATCAACATTTTAGAATGATTTCTGAAGGATCATAGTTTTAGGTTTATGCACTTTTTTGAAGCAACGAGGAAGATTAAATCACTATATTGTAAACAATTAATATAGCACAAACTTAGTGTTTCACCTGTTGGATTTCAGTTAAATAATATACATTTAAACCTATTTTTAATGACTAACAACACATTTTATGATTATGAATAAAGATTTTTGTTTCATTGTTTTCACTTTTTCATCTTTAATGGACAGGACAGTAGGAGAAGAGAGATTGACTAATGCATTTTCCAATTTTTTTAAACAAAATGTTATGACTTTTCCAGTATAATGTGGCATATTTAAACAGTGTTATACAGAAAACTACACAACACACATTCTCAGGCTTCTGTTTGCAGTTTCTGGCCAATACCAAGTCAGGAGATGTGCTGTGTGCATGTACCACGATAAGCCAGCACTGGAATATGTCT
Organism: Cyprinus carpio; assembly: GCF_018340385.1. Taxonomy (NCBI): domain Eukaryota; kingdom Metazoa; phylum Chordata; class Actinopteri; order Cypriniformes; family Cyprinidae; genus Cyprinus; species Cyprinus carpio. The sequence continues at coordinate 4,858,230 of NC_056602.1, forward strand.
GTACAAACTTATGATATAGAGAACATACTTGGCAGCAATGTACAATGTGTACACAGACACATACGCTTTAAAGAGACTCGAGAGAGCAGCAGCTGGGGTTCGTTACAAAACACACAATCCTTAGGGGCCTTCTGTGGCTGTGTAAATACAAAGCAAAGACTTCCATGACTCCTGACGCAGAAATAGCCCAGCTGTTTACTCCGAAAAGAATCTGTGTCAAGACCGTCGCCCACTGCACACGCAGCCATCTGGCATTGACACATGCACCGTTTCTTGATGACTCCACTTAGTCGCTTTTGTTTTGCTCTTTGTTCCGTTCTTCTTAATCACTCTTGCCTTCCAGAGCGCCTCATTTTGTCTTCGTCTTGTGCTTTTCAGCGGCTGGTTAGATCTTCCCTCCAGGTCTTTGTGACACACTGGAGTATGTATGACTGATTCTAATCAGTCAGACTGTATAAAGGCTTCATTTCCCACAGCAGATTGCTCGTTTGGGCTTGTGTCCCGGTGTGTTGAAGGCTGCTCCGATGTCTCTGTAGAGTCATGTGACAGATGCTGACAAGAGATCTGAGATGAATAGTACGAGATGTGTCTGCACTAGTAGGTTTTTGACCTCTGCCTTCAGCTGGACTTGTGTTTGGAGAGTAAAACATCTGTAGCACTTTGGATTTGCCCTTGAGTTGAAGTGTCTATCGTCTGTTCATGCGGAAGAACTGAAAACGTGGAATGTAATGACATTGTCACTAGTGTCAAAGAGCTAAAGGACACACTTCTCGAGTTGCTGCGCTGGTGCTAAAGGCTTGTCAGCAAATAATTCAGCATTTATTTGATGTTTTCTGTCAAATTAAATCAGAGTTGTTTGACTAATGTTTCACAGCACAAACCGAATGAAAACAACTGTAACTGTTTTACTGAATCCAGCCCAAGGTGGATAGCTGGTTTTAGCTGGTCTGACTGGTTTGGTTTGGTGGTTTTAGAGGGAACTTGTCAGGTTAGGAGACCATCTGCTCGATCAGATAAGCCAGCAAACCACCTCATCTGTTTTCTTGAAGTAAAACAAAAATATTTTGCATACTTTTTTTTTGTTTTTGTGCTAACAAGGCCAATGAGCTCTAGGGGATATGATACAAAAGTTAATGTTTTATGGATAAAAAACAGAGCCAAAATAGGTCAGGGAATAAAAGTGGCACTTGAAAAGATTATTATTTTTATTTTTTTTCTGTATTACAATTTTTTAATTCATTATTTTTTTCTGGATTTTAAATAAATAAATAAAAAATGTATTACATTTTTAAATAGAATGTCCTATATGATATATATATATATATATATATATATATATATATATATATATATATATATATATATATATATATATATATATATATATATATATATATATTATATATATATATATATATATATATATATATATCTATATATATATATATATATATATATAATTTCTGTTTTGTTTGTTTTATTTTTCATGATTTAATACACATAAATGAATAAATTATATGTAATAAATTAACTATCAAAATGAATGCATGCAAATTTAACAACTTTATTACACTTTTAAAATATAATCCAATGACATTTGAACAATTTCTCAATTTCTTTGGCAAACAAACTGCCGCACAAAATCATCTAAATTAAAACATAATAAATTTAACATGATATTGTGTGATATTCCTTTATAAAAAAACAATAGTGTGTTAAACTATATTACTACTGTCATTATTACTTTGACGAGTATATTGTATATTGTTTTTCTTTGTTAAACCAAACTTTTATTTTGACGGGTTGTAGTGAAGACATTTGTCTTTTTTGTGGTTTAACATTAATAGACACTAGTGCACAACCCTATTGTTTATTTAATCATCCAAATGTTGCCAAAATCCATGACATTCCATGTCTTACAATAAATTCCATGTTTTCAGTGTTTTCTGCATTGTGGAAATCATTAAAAGTCCTATAGCCGGAGATGTAGCTTGTAGTTTGAGGTGTTCAGAGTTGTTTTGTGTGAAATCTCTAGTGTCAAAACCTCGAAATCATATCCATTACTCCAAACCACCATCAGCTGTTATGGAGGTGTCATAATTAAATGAGTTCTCTCATAAATAATCCCACACAGTGTGTGAGTGCACTACATTTGGTGCATTATTAAATAACTGCTCTACTCTTTACTCTTATTTACTGTACTATTGATTGCACTATTATTACCATCACATTCTGAGCTCAGCGAATGCAACGTAGACTAATTAATCAAGTAAGAAAGAGTCAATATGCATTTTTTATGAGCAAGTTTAAAGATCAGAAAGGCAGGATTATGCACGTCTGAACTTCTGTTCCAGTTTTGAGGCCGAGTTGGGAAGTAATATTGATATTTGGCTCCATGGATGTGGATCTACATAAAACTACGCCCTCCGGGACTTATGTTCCTTTGTGGATAAAGATGTGGATTAATCAAAGGCTATGAATTTTTATTTTTCTTTAATCTTGTACAGGGATGAGCAGCGGCCGGCGCTGATGAAGTGGAGGGCGGGGGGAGAGATGGGCCGAGAGCAGTGTTTTAAATAGTAGTCCATTTAGCAAAAATGTTCTGTCCTAATGTGCAAGTAATAGGAGACTCTTAATCTTGGTGAAAAATAAAAGAATGAATGAAGCCGTTTGTGAGGGTGAGATATTCTCCAGGATGGATTACTTAAAGCCATGGGTGGCCTCTGTGCCGTGTACCATTTCTTTCACTTTCAAATGTGTGATGCTTCATGAATTTATCATGTAAATGAATATTCTACTGAGCTGTCTTTAGAAATGCAGTGCAATTAATTTGATATCTTTTAGGCTAAGACCTATTTGTATTTCCTGATGAAAAAAAAAAAAAAAGTGAGCTGTCTAAATAGACACATCCCTTATTTGGCATCATCCTGTCTAACATGAAACCTCATAAGTTAGTGATTTAAAAAAAAAAAAAAAAAAAACCTTGGATATTTTGAGTATACACATACTCTGCATAAATATGCACGGCAATTGTAATTAAACTGAGTTAAATTTGTTAATGATTTCTGTAAAAATTCCATAGTACATAAATTTTTATGCAAGCTTATATTAAATCTTTTACTGATCGTTTTCAGTGTTTATTTCTCTCACTATGTCCATCTTGGATAGAATATATATGTTTATGGTCTAATAAGCATGCACACATTTTGGGTGAAGCATAAAAATAAGGCATTTAATTTAAGGATGCATGAAATGCTGAATTATACTTATTGTTATTGTATTATTATTTATACACAGTTATCATATGTATTGACATTTTGAATTAGCTTTTATTTTTTTTATTTTTTATTTTAATTTTAGTTTAAGTTTGAGTAATTTTATTTTCTTCTTTCTATTATTATTAAGTTAAAGGTATTTTTATTTTAGATTTAGTAATTTTGGTACTTGTACTTGTTCTGTTTTTAATTATTTGGCAAGGCAACATTTCTAATATTTTTCATCTAATATTTAATTTAAGCTTTGTTTCAGTTAAACAATTGTAAATATTTCTAGTTTTAGCTAACAATAACAACACTGCTTAAACTTTGGCAAAATAACGTTTTTGTAGTTGGCTTTTAGGCTGTAACTATTGTGTTGTAATTATAAGTTGTTTTAGACTGCCGTTTCAGTGAATTATTTTTGCACAGAAAACATTCAACCTGGATAATTCAATACTAAAGAGGCCTACAGTTAAATGGCGAGATCTGACATTTCTTCTTTTACTGCCCGTGCCATTAGATCTGGCATTGAAAATTCACTGTCAGGTAAAACTCTCAGTGTCACCGCACAACCTTTACGTCCTCCATTACGACTCGACTTAAATTTCAGGTCGGTTTTTTGTTTTGATAATCACAGCCCGCTGTGTTTTATTGCACTTGCTTTCTGGCATTTCTCCAAAACATCTGACTCTACCAGACAGATAATTCATTCAACAGGATAATTTATTTTCCCCCTCGTTTTGGAATAATATACAGTGTACCTGAGTCGGAGGTCACCGGCGCACAGACCTAGCATGGTAATGTTTCAGTCTGCGCCCAGGGTCTCAGATAATAAGCTCTGGCTAGTTGCCTTGTCTTTTAGTGGGGAAGTTAATTGAAAATAACATTTATATTCAGGGATGGAATCACTCTGGATTCCTAACTGAATTTAATGAAACCAAGATGGTTCATTGGCAAACTAAATGTACTTAATATAATTGTGGCATTTAACAATTAAATTAAGTAAACATTTGTGCATTTAGTTTATACTTAACTCTCTGCATTAGGTTACTAAAAAAGTCTGAATAAAGCTTAAAGGAAAAATTTATTTAAAAATACATTTTAGTCACGCTTACTTGATGTTTTCCACAAAATAAAACACAAAATAATGCATTTTTTTCCCTATTAATTTCCATTCATCATTCACATCTTCAAAACATTTAGTGTAGCGCTTGACTACTCTAATGGGTTATTTATGGTATTTTTCATTTTTCTTTGGAGATTGATACACTAAGAACCACATTGTATAGGAAACAGGTACTGTATGTTTAGCATAATTTCTGCCATTTATCTTGACTTTAAGGGCCAGTTTTACCAAAAAGGGGAAAATTAGCGCGAGAGAGCAATACCAAACAGCGCCAATGGGCGTGGAAATTTCTGTGGGTGATTTACTAACAACACACAAATTAACGAACACAGACATAAAATCTAATTTACATATCGACTAACGCAATAGACCAAGCGCAGCGCAAATTAGCATAGTCCCAAATAAAGAATAAAGAAATAAAGAGGCCAAAAAATTAAGGGTTGCAAGAAGTTTTGATAGACCTGGTATTGTGTGACTCCTAGTTGAGGGTTCCAAGTCGTCTTTTATTTCCTGAAGCAAATTAAAAATAAATTGGCTTGGCAAATGATATGTTCGGATAATGTGTTCTTCTGGCATTCCAAACAAATGAATACGTATGGAAAAAAAATCATCTCACTTCTACCACACACTCTCTGTTCTCTGCAGTGGCTCCACCTAGCAACAACAATTGCAGCCATTTCAAGTGCAAAATAGTATAATACATGCTTTTTTTGCATTAAGTAATGGAGCAAATACCAGTACTTTTACGAGTGCAAACGCTAAATGTCTATCCCTTTTATTTATTTATTTTTTTTTTGCACTAATTTGTCACTGCCTTTCTCAAATAAATCCTGATGGTACTATTTTAATGCCAAAAGAGGGTTTGTGCTGGCGCAAGCTGTTAGTACAACTGGCCCAAAGTCTCCTTACTACTGTTTTTTCATCTGGCTGTGATTACACTGAAGAAAGAGGAGAGAGGAGAGGTAGCATGATGTTGTGCTAAGCTGTTGATGGTATCCGCACGAGCTCGGCCCGTCTGGTGTAAAATCTCTAAATCTTTTAGTCCGTTGTGTCACATGAGGCATGTTATCTACCACAGAGTTCCTCTGAGGAGACCCCAAATTGCCAGGTAGGCTTTATTTGTTTGAAAAGCTCTTGTAGATATCATGGTATAAAGGGACAAATGACAGTTGTTATCTACCTTAGAGTTCGTAATAACTCAGGCTTACAATCTTCCTGTTTCCAGTGCATGATCTTTAAACCTTGCACCCAAGCACAAAGTGTCAGAAGCACACCATATAGGGTTAACCTGTGAAAGCGGACATGAAGAGGTGTCACACTGCTTGTGGTTGGAAGTCGGCGTATTTAGCTGTGAGTTCTGGTGGTTGGGTTTCAGTTCAAACGGTGGTGTGCGCTGTGATCTCTCAGGTTTGTAAATATGTAAATGAGTCTGATCTTTATTAAACACTTCCACCCCACGGCGCCCGGCATGGTGCGCACACCAGCGCGTTCTGATGACTCTTTCGCACAAACAGCCTAACCTCTCACATACGCACAGTGTGCAGAAACACAGGAAACTGTCGGCGAGGGAATGAAAATGAATCAGAGGCTTTGATGCACACCTCAAACAAACGCCTGACGTCAGTCAGCCAGAGATGACAGAAGGTATCAGTGTCACCCGTAGACTTAGCTCTCATGTTTTAGGTGACTTTCTTTAAAAGAAGGCTTACTTCTGTGGAGCCTGACTTTGCATATTGCATATATTACAGACTCTCGAATAAGATCTGCTCAGTATTAACCAGTATTGACTAGTGTAAAACACTCACTGACCCTTGGTACTGACAATAAATCATTTAAAAAATATTAGTGGACTCTCCCTGGATAATATGCCTTCCTAGAGAATGAATGAATGAATGAAACATGCATAAAAAAAAAAAATAATAAAAAAAAAAACCTTTTCAAAAACATAAAAAACATAACATTACAAATAAACAAACAAATAAATAAATAAAAGAGCATTAAAGACTTTTAAAAAACATTTTTCAAATTCTGTCTGAGATTTTTTATTTATTTATGTTATACATTTATACATTTGTATGCTTTCTTAATCAAAAATACCATGAACTATTATTGCAATTCAAAAGGAATGTTTCTATATTGATATATGTAAAATTAATATAATAATAATTAAATAATTTTAATTACTATGAAGAATAATTTATTAATGTAATCCAAAATCATTCTAATATGCTGGTTTGTTTCTTAAGATACAAACAGATTATTATTATTATAATTATTATTATTATTATTATTATTAATATTATTATTATTATTATTATTGTAACAATATAGATCTTTACCAATGAAAAAAAATAAAACTAACTCCAACCCTTTAAATGATAGTTTATGTTTTCAAGCTTTTGCACCCAAAAAGGTGTATTGTTGACTATTATGATATATATTATTATATTATAGTATACAGTATGCATACTTTATTTTTAGTCCCTTGTCTTTACATACTTTGTGTCTGTACTGTCATGTTTTATGATCCGAGCCTCATTATAAGCATCTCAATGCCAGTGAATCTTGTGCACGCTGTGCAAATGATGAATAAACAACTTGACATAATTCTAGAAACGTGTTGAGATGTTTGACATTTGATTGCAGACTTTCATATCTTGTCAAATCTGAGCACAATTTGAGAAAAGCCTGGCATTACCAAAATCAAACTAAAATCTGAAAGTGCTCTCCATGTAATATGTGTTGTCTTGGAGAAACAGGTGAGATAACAAAACGCCTAGCTTGCCTTTATTTCTCCAGTTTTCTCCAACATTTATAGATATTTCCCATAAACACTTATTTTTTTCAGTATAATTCAATAAAATGAATGATAAAATGAATGGGAATACTGTAAGTCAGGCCATTTGATCCTGGAAGGTTTTAATAAGAAATTTTGAAGTTAATTGAATTTTTTTGAATTTTATTTATTTATTTATTTTTATGCATTCCTAGCACTCTGGTGCAAATAGGTATCATGTATGTTGCTTGTGCTTCTAGTTATGTTGTCATCTTGAAACTTGGCCTTGCTGCACCTTGAGTATCTTGGCTCTTACATTTTTTGTGATGTTCCTTTTTGTCACTAAATGTCGAAGTAAATAACTTCCTGCCTGCTAATATGTTATTTTTCTGTGTCTATTATTGTTTCTTCTAAGACATTTTAGTAGAAATATCTAAGACAAATTTGCTACCTGCTGCGTGTTGTTCCCTTGAATCTCCAGAGCATTGGAAGAGCAAGCTTTGAGCAGTATAATCTTCCTTTGGCTAGCTTATGGCTATCTCTCATTCCTCCGTATTTAGTCTGAGGTAATGTCCTGTAATATGATCCTACCCTACTAATCTGTTAGCGGCGGTCCTCTGAAGAGCATATGAGGTGTCTGTCATAACACTGCATGCAGATGTTGCCACATTTAGCCGACACAAACAGACAAATTCATTTACGCCTTTCAGCTATGGATGAGCGCCGCACCTAATTATTGCTCGAGCCTAGCAGCAGGGTCCAAAAATATGTTTAGCACATTCTAATGCCAGGGGTTGAGGTGGTACCACACACAGTACAGGATATCTGAGAGGTGATGCCAGATCCGTCAGCTGTAATACCTGCTCTTAATGTCACAGACAAAGAGTGACAGAAATTATATGCCAGTGCTCTCATCTGATTGAGGTTAAGAGGAACACGGTGTATGAAGTAAAATGATATAAAATTAATGCAATTTCATTTTTTGTGTTCTCTTACATGTGCCGCATCTTGTGCAACTGCATCAACAGGTAAGAAGATATTTTTTTCTTGTATTTACCAGTTATTTATTTAATTCATTTTATTCAGCTTTACACACCAAATATCAGTTGTCACACCGGTCTTCTGATAGGATTCTGATTCTATTTTATGAAGTGAAGTGAATTGACATGACATACAGCCAAGTATGGTGACCCATACTCAGAATTTGTGCTCTGCATTTAACCCACCCAAAGTGCACACACACAGCAGTGAACACACACACACACCGTGAACACACACCCGGAGCAGTGGGCAGCCATTTATGCTGCGGCACCCGGGGAGATATATATATTGTATTTTATTGTACATTTTGTTATTTTTTTTCTTTTTTTTTGTGCAATCTGAGCTGATGCAATCCATAATCCAGACCACTGACTCCTATGATTGATTTATTCAGATTCTGCAATTGCTTTGACTAATTCATGAATAAGAGGCACATGAATTGAGTGATTAGCTTGCATGTTATGTTGACCATGTTCAACAGGTTGTTCGTTTCTCGAAAGCTCCTGCAAAAAGAGCTGTTGTCCCTCTTAACAGATGAGTTGTTTATATGTACGTTGGTGTTTTCCATGATGAAATGTGTCTGGCATCACCTGTCAGGGTGGAATTTGCAATTTCTGTTGTTTACATCCTGGGCTTTAGACGTGTCAGGTTTGATTGGCCATCCGCTACAAGTCCTGTTTAACATTTCTCTCACTGAATTAAAAAGCTACTTGATATTTTCCCCGGCATCGCCTCCACAGGGTATTTAGCAACTCCATTGTAGAGAGTATAATCTGTCATCGCCAAAGAAAAGGTTTTCCGTGCCTTTTTGTATGTGGAAATGCTTGACACAGTGGATGGGAGAGGAGATCAATGAGCTGTCAGTCATCACGCACAGGGCTTGTCATTTTCCGTATGATGGGCATGAAAGCAGGTGGGCAGATGTAAGCTGCTTGGTTTCTCAACGATCGGCTTGAGGTGGTTTAATCTCCAGGCTCTTGTGGTGGTGGACATTAGATGAAGGGGAGAATTAGACAAGACTCTTACTAATTAACTAGCGCAGCCTTTTTCTCTGTAGAGTTTTGAGTTCTTTGTACAAACCCTTGACATTCGTAGGATAGTGGGCTTGTCTTCTTTATCTAATGACTTTCTCAGGGACCTTGAGTGCTGGTCTTTAAACAAACACAATTAGACGTGTCAAAGCACCAGCTCTCGTTAACGCTCAGCCATTTACCACTAATTACTAGCGTGTTTTTAACCATAGTTTGATATGTACCCTGCCCACGCAGTTCGCAGGCCTCTGCACTGTCCTGTTAAATGCTTTCTTGACCCTATCCGTCAAATGATGGTTTGTTGGTGATTGATGAAGCACTAGACAAAATAATTTCATTTGGTTGTAATTCAGTAAGGTAAGCAGTTCTAACAGATTTAGATATATATGTCATTAGAGGTTTTTGTTTATTTTTGATTCAAACAATCAAAAAAAAAAAAAAAAAATGCTTGTAAATTACAAATAATTAAAAGAAAGTGGCAAGTAACATATTTAATTAAATGTGATATTTTGAAGTAGGTAGAAAGACTGAAACTTGTAATGTACTACAATAATCTTTAATTTACAACTTTGAAAATCAGTTCACTAACCTTACAAATTAGATTTTTTTTAAGTACACAACACAGTAGTAATTTCACAAATAATTAAAACAAAAAAAACAGTAAGTAACATTGAATCAAATGTGAAAATTTGATGCAATAAGACAGACATTATTTTCTTGTAAATATATATATATATATATATATATATATATATATATATATATATATATTTATATATATTATATGTTTATTTTCAACTTAAAAAAAATAATGGTGTATTTAGAAAAACTGACTGTAATTGCACGTCTGAATTATAGAATCCTGACTATAATTCCACTTATAATTCTTAATACTTTTAAGGAAGAACCAAATATAATACTAAATGCAAACAATACTATTTTATTCTAGTATTTTTGCTCTTGGCGGAAGAATGCAGACCTTACAAACTCAATACCACTGAAATTGTTTCCAAAACCAGTACATTCAAAATGTCAGAATGAACCTGTTTTTGTTTTCCAACCCTCCAAAACTGTTAGAAGGAGGCATCATCAAATTAGCCAAAACGTTTATTAAATGAATGTGTAGCTTTGTAGAAATCTGTGCTTTCTGCTGATGATTTTAAGCGTTTAGCGATAAAAGATACATTTATTAAGGATGTGGATTAAGACCTGCAATGCTGACTAAAGTTGTTTATGCATTTGCAGGGAGCAAACTTCGCATCCAGAGGCTGTGGGCGATTTTGAGACACGGTCTAATCCTGTCATAATGCCACTTTGTCCCCTGACATCTGCACTTCTCCATCTCCCTAGGAGTTCCTCTCTTTCTTTGTCTGTCATCCCTTTACATTCACCCCCCAACCTCATCCCTTTAGGCGAGCAACCCACATCCAGCAATGCAATTAACCACTTTGATGCGTCAAGTAATTACTTCATTTTCCATGTTAAAATGCACCTCATTTAGTGTGGCGCAGAGCAGCTGAGATGGGGAGGGCGGGATAGATAGGTCAGCGGTTTGAGGAGATTAGCACAAGACTCTCACTGTCTCTCATGGCTTGATGGATTCTCTCCAGAGAACGTGGGAAAAGCAGTGGAGGAAGTGGGATGCCATTTTGACCTTGGCAGCCAGCTGCTAACATGCACCAGAGACTTCCCCTCATTCCCTGCACGCAAATGTGCCCTTTTGCGAGGGGAGTGCCTCAGAGTTCCTCCCTGGGCCCCTTCATGATTTTACCCCCCATTATTTAAGGAGTCGCATGCCTGCCGGGCAAGTCAAATCTGTCACCCCCAGTGGAAGTGCGGCGTTATGAAGGATAAGAGGAAATGTGTGTGTGAATACGAGAGTGTGTGTGGTCCTGTTTGGCTACAGAGACTTCGTACAAGCTTTTAGTTGGCCTAAATATTTAAGTACCACTTGTGTTTGGACCGCAACTTGGAGCAGGACAGATTGGGATAGGGAGGTTAAATCCTTGGCAGAGTCGTTCTCCGTTCGGCTGAAGATTCATTCTCTTGATTTCCGTAATGTATTCTTCTGAGGTTTGTGCAGTAATTCAATTTGAGGTAATTGTAGCAGGAATCCATAATTAAAAGGATTAAAATGCAAGCCATTTATAGACGGCTAAAGAAAGGGAAAAATCTTGTCCCTGTGATCCTCTGATTTTCATTTTTTTTCCTATTGTTGAGGTGGATTTCTCATTTGTTTTGATACCGCTGGTAATAAATAGGGAGAAAATTACATAAATCACAGTGCCAGTCAATATATATAGGGAAAATAATAATAATAATAATATATATATATATATATATATATATATATATATATAGGTGCTGGTCATATAATTAGAATATCATCAAAAGGTTGATTTATTTCACTAATTCCATTCAAAAAGTGAAACTTGTGTATTATATTCATTCATTACACACAGGCTGATATATTTCAAATGTTTATTTCTTTTAATTTTGATGATTATAACTGACAACTAAGGAAAATCCCAAATTCAGTATCTCAGAAAATTAGAATATTGTGAAAAGGTTCAATATTGAAGACACCTGGTGCCACACTCTAATCAGCTAATTAACTCAAAACACCTGCAAAGGCCTTTAAATGGTCTCTCAGTCTAGTTCTGCAGGCTACACAATCATGGGGAAGACTGCTGACTTGACAGTTGTCTAAAAGACGACCATTGACACCTTGCACAAGGAGGTCAAGACACAAAACGTCATTGCAAAAGAGGCTGGCTGTTCACAGAGCTCTGTGTCCAATCACATTAATAGAGAGGTGAAGGGAAGGAAAAGATGTGGTAGAAAAAAGTGTACAAGCAATAGGGATAACCACACCCTGGAGAGGATTGTGAAACAAAATCCATTTAAAAATGTGGGGGAGATTCACGAAGAGTGGACTGCAGCTGGAGTCAGTGCTTTCTAGAACCACTACTCACATTCCTTGTGTCAAGCCACTCTTGAACAGCAGGCAGCGTCAGAAGCGTCTCGCCTGGGCTAAAGACAAAAAGGACTGGACTGCTGCTGAGTGGTCCAAAGTTATGTTCTCTGATGAAAGTAAATTTTGCATTTCCTTTGGAAATCAGGGTCCCAGAATCTGGAGGAAGAGAGGAGAGGCACACAATCCACGTTGCTTGAGGTCCAGTGTAAAGTGTCCACAGTCAGTGATGGTTTGGGGTGCCATGTCATCTGCTGGTGTTGGTCCACTGTGTTTTCTGAGGTCCAAGGTCAACGAAGCCGTATACCAGGAAGTTTAGAGCACTTCATGCTTCCTGCTGTTGACCAACTTTATGGAGATGCAGATTTAATTTTCCAACAGGACTTGGCACCTGCACACAGTGCCAAAGTTACCAGTACCTGGTTTAAGGACCATGGTTTCCCTGTTCTTAATTGGCCAGCAAACTCAACTGACCTTAACCTCATAGAAAATCTATGGGGTATTGTGAAGAGGAAGATGCGATATGCCAGACCCAAGAATGCAGAAGAGCTGAAGGCCACTATCAGAGCAGCCTGGGCTCTCATAACACCAGGGCAGTGCCACAAACTGATCGACTCCATGCCACGCTGCATTGCTACAGTAATTCAGGCAAAAGAAGCCCCAACTAAGTATTGAGTGCTGTACATGCTCATACTTTTCAGTTGGCCAAGATTTCTAAAAATCCTTTCTTTGTATTGGTCTTAAGTAATATTCTAATTTTCTGAGATACTGAATTTGGGGTTTTCTTTAGTTGTTAGTTATAATCATCAAAATAAAAATAAATAAACATTTGAAATATATGTGTGTAATGAATTAATATAATATACAAGTTTCACTTTTTGAATGGAATTAGTGAAATAAATCAACTTTTTGATGATATTCTAATTATATGACCAGCACATGTATATATACCCACATATATTTTAATGCATGAAAAGCGCATCAGTGGGACATGAATGAACCAAACTGACAGAATTTACTTAATCTGCATTTTTGCTACTGTGCTACTGATACTGTGCTATCTTTGCAAATATATTCAGAAAATATATGAAGATTTCAAATATTGCCAAACCCTATACTCTTACCTACACTCCATATAAGCATTAGTTCTGACATGTTCACTTTCACAATACACTGTTAGCTGGACTGGACACACTGCACAGGTAACATACACATTTCTCTCCTTCCAGATGAGTGGGATGTCAGTCATTTCTGGCTGTCTCTCGTGGATCTGGTTTATTTCTAGATAACCTGTACACCCCCTTACTCAGTCCAAAGCCAAATCCCACCCATCACCCCATGCCCATCCTGTAACATATGTCTGCAATGACCATTTCTGTCTGCTCTCCTGTGGCTGTTTCCAGTTGAATGAAAGGTTCTATGTGCTGGATGTTCTCTGACTAAGTGTGTGTGTGTGTGTGTGTGTGCGTGTGTTTTTGTGTGTGTGAAACTCATTGTTTCTAACCCTGCTCTCTCTGAGTATAAGGGCTCAGCATCATCCGTGTGCCCCGATGGTACTCGGAAACAGGAAGACAAAGAAAACGGACCGATTCATTGTACAGCTGACAGGGAGATGAAGAAAAGAGGGTGGGATATGTTTTGATGTCCTTGTCTCTCAGGATTTGCCATGGGTATTTGATACTTGGTTTCCCTCCGTCAGAGAAAGAATTTTTTTTTTTTTTTGACAAGCTACTATGAGACACAATATAACACTTGTGCTGGACTCATTTGTCTTAATTTATATTTCATATTCTCTGTTCACAGACTGTATGCACTCCAGCTGATTTCTTTTTCTACAGTTACAAAAATGATGCAGTGGTTTGTAGAAACAGTTAAAAATTAGGAGTGTGCATCAGTACCTGAGTACTCAGAAAGGACAGAAATGCCATTTATTCACAAATCCATCCATCCATTTTTAATCTATCCATGCAACCTTACATCTATCAATTTTTCATCCATTTTTAATCTGTCTGTGACCATGGGGTTTAATTGGCTGTAGTAAAGAACACAAGAATGGCTTGAACATACATGTATTCTCAGAAAACCATGGAAAAAAAAATGTCTTTGACAGCATGCCTCTGACATCACTTGCCAGAAATGAAAGATAAAAGCTTCTATCTACAGTACAGTATGCCGTTTAATTTATAAATTCATCAACCTCTTTTAAACAGAGTATTTTCCCATATGGTCTTTCAGCTTTTTTTCTCCATGTTTATGAAACTTGTTGAACCAGTAATTGAAAATGAAACAAAAGCAATGAACTTTTTTTGATTTACAGCTAAAATAATACATTTAAAGGTGGACGAGAGAGCTTGTGCGGTTGATGCTGTTGCAGTAGTAGTCGTTGTTGTTCCCGGCCGCTGTTTTTGTTTCATATAAAGGACAAGAGAACCTCAGTGCTTTCTGCTTACGGATGCTAAATCAGCACTCCTGCCAAACTGATGAGAGATGGGCTGATGTAGACGCAAAGACGGCCTGTACCTACCAATCAGACCATATCAGGAGATGCTGTCCCTACGGACAGACGCCCACGTACAGGAGCCTTCACAAAGCAGATTAGACGGTGAAGAGAGCATGCTGGACTGTGTCCCTCAGTAAGATTTCCTAAACCCCAACAATGGATGTTTCTTTATTCAGGCATGAAAAAAGAAAATGCTTAGGAAACATGTGACGTTGTGAATTTTTATCTCATCGTTTTATGATTTATTCATTAATTTCTGTACCGTCTTTCCCCAACAGAGCCATCGATGCCAAATCGTTGCTCGGTTTCTCTAGCACATTCATTGCTCGTGTTTGTTGTCCCAAAGCATCTTCATTGCTCGCGTTTGTTGTCCCAAAGCATCTTCAGTTATTCTAAACACTGTCACAATATTTTGAGTGGCACTGGTTGGACTACAATAATTAGACAGATGGAGAAAACTACATAATGTTCAGCTCTAATAATAAACTCTTGCCGCTTGCATGACTTGCACTAGACAAGGAGGCCGCTGTATTGTTGCTACTTAACGTGAGATAAAAGAAAACTAAGCGTGTGTGGCAGACATCATAACTGATAAAGGTTATTTTAAGTGCTTCAAGATTAGTGAATTAGAATTAGTGATTTTGGCTTTATTACTTTATTGCCATAAATATTTAATAGGATATATATTGCAAATGCATTTGCATACATCTAAGTTTATAATAACTTAGATGTATGCAAATGCATTCATTAAGTGCATACATTAAAAATATTTATTATAATAGTAGTTTGTATTATTAATAATAATGTATGTTGTTTTGTGTGAAAATGTGTTTTCAATTTAAATCTATATATATTTTTTTTCTAACAGATTTTTGTTCAATTACTGTTTTGTATTATAATTATAATGATTCTAAAAAAAACAGTGCAAATGAATTGAAAACAATCAGTTACAAAAAAGAAAACATAAATGGAAAAAAATGTATAAAAAGTGAATAACATTTGGAAGCACTCAACCAACATGATCACATTTGTAGTTTTTAACTAACAGGAAGACATTCAGAAATCAAAGAGATATACAGACATCCATCAGACGTAGTTAATTCACATCTTCAGGCACAATGGAGCAGATCTTTACAAGCAACTGTGTTTCTGCTCTTCTCAGTGCTAAAGTCAGATTTGTCAATAAAAACAATTTCTCAAGCACAGATTTTCCTTGTGTTAAAGTCCTAGTTTCTCTGTATCGCTCTTGTAATGATGGCAATATAATGTATAGTTGTACAGAATGGACACATAGAAAAAGAATAAGTGTTTGTGTGTGAAGAGGGAGAGAGAGCGAGAGAGAGAGAGAGAGAGAGAGAGAGCAGTGGCCCCTCAGGACTCGCTGGTCCATCCTCTCTGATGTTCTTGTCAGCTGTAAAACCATTGGCCTGTTATCACCAGTTCTTTGGTTGCCAGGGGAGACCATGTTGCTACACTGGTGAAAGTTGTTAACATTGTGTTTGCCCATCACGTCGATGCGGTTAAGCACCACAGCTGAACCTAACCTTGAGTTAAGTAACAATATCAGTCTTTCTTCACTCCCGTCTTCTCTCTCTCTCTCGCTCTCGTTTTGTTTTTATCTCTTTGGATCATAGAAGCTTTTTTTTTTTTTTTTTTAAATCTTAACTTGAAAGACAAGGCTCTGAATGTTTTTGATTCTCAATGGGCCTCTTTCATGAAAGCACAAGGAATTTATGTGTAAATCTTCACTTAAATTGTTCCTGCTTAAATTGTTCTTTATGCATTTTTAATTAAATTGTTGCATCCCATAGGAAACAAAAACACAAATGTCATTTCTTTAATATCTCAATTGTTTTCCTGGACATTAATGAGAGTAAATGCAAAGCAAATAGCCTGCAATCAAAACTCAAATACTTCTTATCAAATTCGTTGTATCAAACATTCTAATTTTATTTGTCTTTAATTGTAAAAACTTTAAAAGCTATGTTATGTCTCCTGAGATTTTACAAATGATTTACTCATATACTCTGAAACAAAATGTACACAATTTGTCACTGGGCAGTACCTAATTTACCCCGAAAGGGTGCAGAGTTAGTATTGTATTAGTACCTCTTGAAAGTGGTAGTTTTTTTCCCCCTCTGTATGAATGTATGATTTGCTCGTTTCACGAATGTGGCCTATTCACTCTACTTGAAGTCTTTATTGATTCAAGATTTGTGTCCAGAGAGGTGCTTCAGAGAGGTTAGATGTGGCAGCCGGTGGCCATTTTGGCTCAAACTAGGGGCACATGTGCTGAAGAGCCAGAATGGTGGCTTTTTGCCTTGTGTCCTGTTTTGTCGCTGTTCCAGCCACTATCGACACAAGCAGGTACATCAGCGACAAGAAAGAGAAAAAGCCATTTTCTGAAGAGTCTCAGCTGTTTGAGAGTATGGCAAATTAGATAAAGGAATTAAAAGTGTTGGTGGGACTCTGAGTGTCTCCAGATGTGCATAGATGTACAGGTAATTCAAAGTAAACTTTCAGTGTGACTGGTGCGCCGTGAATGTGAGATTTGCACCAGCTAACAACGCCACTCATCACTGTACATACCCACAATCCACTTCGTCCCCTGAGATTTGAATCACGCCATATGTTCCATACTGTCACACAGACTCAAATTATTTATCATGAAACAGATGTCATTTTTCTCTTGAGTTTGAATTGTTAGTGTTTGTCTCATGATATAGAGTTTGTTTTGAATTTGTCACATATTTCCTAGAACACCTACAGCAACAACAGAACACGACAGAGTCATAATTTTTTTTAAAGACATTACAGTACTAGACTTTTTTTTTTTTCACTGCTAGTTTGTTTTGTTAATCAAAATCAAACATTGTTACATCAAAATGCAAAACAAAGTAATAATTCATAACGGCAGTCTTTGTGTTTTAAATGTAAAGACATTGATATTGCAAAGACATTTTTAATATGCTTTGTTATTTTCATAATGAAAAATAAATCAGAATTGTTTTATGAAAAACATTGTAAAATAAATTGCACACATATATTTCATTATTTACTGATTCTATTGCTGTTCTGAACACGTCTTGCTACTTTGAAGCTTCAAAATTCTAATACACAGAAAAGAAAAAAAAATAATAATAATTTCTTCTTTTTTTTAAACCCCTCAATTAGTAAGTAAACTCGGTATAAAGTTAAGTGCATTAAGTTCATATTGATACCTTAGAGTAGTCATTTGTACTCTAAAGGTACTACTACATATAATCTGACACTGTTTGTGTAAGAAACATACACTTTTTGCAATCCAGGTAATTCTCAATGGACTATTTTTGTCTCGTTGAATATCTCGTTTCACTCTGATGTTTTGATGTCCAAAATAAAATTGGTTTCAAATGCACCTTGAATTTAAACTCATCTGAAGGTTAACAAGATCAAATCAAAGGTTTGTTCTCTGCTTTTGGGTTTATTCTCCTTGATTTTCATTCATGATTGACATTAAGAAAAAATAATGTGGGGGGGGTGGATTGTCAGGCCATTCTTGCTGCTGTTGATTGGTTGTTTATCTACTTACTCGAGCGTTCTGAAGAAAGAACTAGCAAATGCCCTGTGAGCATTTTGGTGCTTATTAGCAGTCCCTGAGCTGCTGCTAGCAGCCTTGGTCAATTTTGTATGCTGTCGAGAGCTTTTCTTTGAGGAGACAAGCCGTACCTGAAGTGCTCTTTTATGTAGACACAGCTGAAAGTACAGGGTAAAGCCCCAAACCCCAGAGCAAAAGTAGGAGTCCAACCAATAAGATGACCTGCAGTAAGTATTTGATGTGTGTATGTGTGTGTTAGCGCCCCTGAATCGGCTCCCCATCCATCTGCGATAAGACTATAGATAGCTAGCCCCAAACCCCAGATAGCTGTTTCTAAGTATTGAGATTAGGGAATGCTTTCCTCTTTGCCGCTATTGTTTTATTGAGAGATAAGACAGGGACACATTGGAAATGACCACCTGAGACCATTTTCAAGCTAGTCCAAGCTGGGGTTTAAATATAAAATATATATATACACACACACACACAGTGCCTTGTGAAAAGTTTTCATACCCCTTCATCTTTTTTTTTCTTCCACATTTTGTTATGAAGCAGCCTTATGTTAAACTGCTTTAAATTATTTTTGTATTCACATCAATCTACACACATCAATCTACACTCTACAAGATGTATCCAAGATGGCGGCAAGATGGTCCACACGCAGCGGCTTCTCTCTGTCCCGACAGAATGGTGTTTTTTTGTGTTTTTTGTCTTGTGAGTCGCAGTGTTTTTGTACGTCGTCATCGCGTCTACCTGTCTTTAAGTGCGCATACAGTCGTGAGTTTCTGCTGGATGTCAGCAGAACCGCATTTTTAGAGTTAAAACTCCGCGTACGCGGAACAGGTGCGGACCCTCGGTCTGCTCCAGAGGCCTACATCATCACCGACCCCCACTGATGCATCTCGCCCACAGCAGAGGCGCCACAAGCGGCATGAGAGGAAGCAGAAGAGGGGCAAGCGCGGAGGTATCCAGGCTAGGCTAACGGCTAACCCACACAAGCCATCTATCCCCACCATCGTACTGGCTAAAGTACGCTATTTGGACAATAAACTGGACTTCATGCGATTACTACGCTCAACTCAGAGGACTGTAAGAGACTGTTGTGTTTTTGTGTTCACAGAAACATGGTTTTGCAACAGCGTTCCAGACGGCGCTATTCAGCTCGACCAGCTGACATGCTATCGAGCGGACAGAGCTCTCGTCACGGGAGGAAAAATCCGTGGTGGCGGGCTTTGTGTTTACATCAATGATGCGTGGTCCCATGATGCTGTTGTGATCTGCAAACACTGCTCACCCCTGGTGGAGTTTATGATTATTAAGTGCAGGCCGTTCTATCTGCCGAGGGAATATACTGCCATACTACTCGTTTCGGTCTACATTCCCCCGAACAACAACTGCAGCAACAGGAACGATGCACTAAATTAACTGCACCAGCACATCAGTGAGCAGCAGACAGCACACCCTGATGCTTTTCTCATCATAGCTGGGGATTTCAACCATGCTGACTTAAAGAGTGTGTTTCCAAAAATACACCAACACATTAACTTTCCAACAAGAGGTAAAAACATTTTGGATTGTGTTTACACCACACAGAGAGGAGGTTACAAAGCCCTCCCCCACCTTGGTGCCTCAGACCACATCACTGTCATGCTAATGCCTGCATACAGACTACTCATTAAAGTCCCCAAACCAGTTCAAAAAACAGATACAAGTGTGGCCGGAAGGATCATCAGAGGCTCTTCAAGACTGCTTTGACACACCTGACTGGAATATGTTTAAGCAGGCTGCCACTTACAAAAACACCACTGACCTCCAGGAGTACTCAGAAACTGTCATTGCCTACATCAACAAGTGTATTGAGGATGTAACAGTCACAAAAACCATCACTGTCCGGGCTAACCAGAAGCCGTGGATGACAAGGGAGGTCTACAGACTCCTGGAGACGCGGAACGCTGCATTCAGAGCTGGAGATGAGGTGGGCCTGAGAACAGCCAGGGCCAACCTATCCCGCGGCATCAGAGAGGCTAAGAGACAGTACTTCAGGAGGATAGCCCATCGTTTCAGTGACAGCAGAGATACTCGGAGCCTGTGGCAGGGGATACAGACCATTACAGACTACAAGCCCCCATCACGGACCTGTGACAGCAACATCTCTCTGCTGAATGAGCTGAACACCTTCTTCGCTCGCTTTGAGAAACAAAACAGCTTCACTGCACAGAAGACTCCTCCCGGTTACCAGGTGATGACGCTAACCCCAGACAGCGTGAGGAGATCCTTCAGCAGGATCAATGCACGCAAAGCTCCGGGACCTGACAACATTCCTGGGCGTGTACAGAGAGACTGTGCAGCAGAACTCACTGATGTCTTCACAGACATTTTCAACATCTCACTTAGTCAGGCTGTTGTTGAGAGACTGTGCAGCAGAACTCACTGATGTCTTGTCCCAAAGAAGCCATCTCCATCCTGCTTCAATGACTACCATCCTGTTGCACTTACTTCCATCCTCATGAAGTGCTTTGAACGGCTAGTCATGCACCACATCAAGTCTGCCCTCACCCCCTCCCTAGACCCATTCCAGTTTGCCATCACTACTGTCATCCTCTCAGCACTCACACATCTAGACAAAAAGGACTCATACGGCAGAATGCTGTTCATACACATCAGTTCAGCATTCAACACAGTCATCCCTCAACAGCTCATTCACAAACTGGTCGAGCTGGGGCTCAACACTTCGCTGTGCAACTGGCTGTTGGACTTTCTGACTGAAAGACCTCAGGCAGTACGGGTTCGGCAGCAACACATCCAGCACTATCACACTGAACACTGGGGGCCGGCCAAGGATGTGTGCTGAGCTCGATTGCGGATGACACAACTGTGGTGGGTCTCATTAGCAACAGAGCTGAGACAAAACTACAGGAGCGAGGTGAGCCGCCTGGCCGGGTGGTGCAGTAACAACAATCTCTCTCTGAACGTGGAGAAGACGAAGGAGATTGTTGTTGACTTCAGGAGAGCACACACTCAGCATGTTCCTCTGACCATCAACGGTGCGTCTGTGGAGAGAGAGTGAGTAGCACCAAGTTCCTGGGTGTGCACATCACAGAGGGCCTCTCCTGGACGGACAACACCGCAGCACTGGCCAAGAAATCACAACAGCATCTCTACTTCCTCTGCAAACTGAGAAGAGCCAGAGCCCCACCCCCCATCATGTACACCTTCTACAGAGGCACCAAGTCCTTCCACTAACATACAATGACATGCACCAGTCACTTTGTGCAGCATTGGTCTGCTCACTACCTCATTCACCATGGAACTGACGTCATTCTACCACCTCATCAGTCAGTTTAAAAAAAAAAAAACTGCTCTTGAGCCCTTTTGTCACTTTAATTAGGCTGAATTAGCTTTTTTTTTTTTTTTTTTTTTTTGCACTAAAAATCTTTTTATCTGCACTGTTTGTTCACTGGTTTGCACTCTATCTGCCATGTGCCTTGCGCTGCTTTATTTAACTTTATTTTTATTTCTTTTTTACATTCCCTTATTGTATAGCTGTATCTTATATTTTATATTTAATCTAGATTTTTAGGCTCTACTGTTAGTGTTATCTGTATGCACCGGGGGTCTGAGAGTAATGCAGTTTCGATTCTCTGTATGTATGTACTGTACACGGGAAGAATTGACAATAAAGCAGACTTGACTTGACTTGACTCCATTCCCCATAATGACAAACCAAAAACAGAATGGTCTCAACTTTGTAAATTTATAAAAAAAAAAAAAAAAAAAAAAAAAAAAACTGAAATAAGTATATTGCATGAGTATTCATATATACCCTTAACTAAATATTTAGCTGAATAACCTTAATAGCCTCAAGTCTTTTTGGGTATGATGCGACAAGCATTGCACATCAGCATTTGGCAATTGTCTGCCATCCTTCTCCTCATCTCTTCACCTCTCATGCTCTGTCAGGTTGGATAGGGACAGATGAACATTTTCAGGTTTCTCCAGAAATATTTGATTGGGTTCAAATATTTGCTGTGTGTTTAGGGTCATTGTCCTGTTGGAAGGTAAACCTTCTGCCCAATCTGAGTTTCTGAATGCTCTGGACTGGGTTTTCATTAAGGCTATCTCTATATTTTGCTGCATCGAGCGTTCCATCTACTCTGACGAGTCACATGAGGCTGCTACCAGCACACTTTACTTTTGGGATGGTACTGTGCAGGTGATGAGCAGAGCTAGTTTCCTTCAAACATGATGCCTAGAATTGAGGTTCATCAGACCAGAGAATCGTGTTTATCAGAGTCTGAGAGTCCTTTAAGTACTTTTTTGTAAATTCCAAGTGTGTTTTCATGTGTCTTCACTGAAGAGAGATTGAGTTTGGCCACACCACCATAAAACCCAGATTGTTGGAGTGTTGCAGAGATGTTTGTCCTTCTGTAGATGTCTCCTATCTCCACATATGATCATGGAGCTCAACTAGAGTGACTATCAGGTTCTTGGTCACCACACTAACCAAAGCCCTTCTCCATCAGTTGCTCAGTTTGGCCAGAAGGCCAGCTCTAGGACGAGTCCTGGTTGTTTCAAACTTCTTCCATTAAGGGTAGCAGAGACTACATGCTTCTGTGACCCTTCAATGAAGCAGATTTTTTTTTTTTTCCTGAACTTTTTTCCTGAATGTGTGGATTGACGTATTTTTGTTTATTGTTTGATATTTATGTTTGTTACTTAAGACTGGTCTTATGCAATGGAATCATTTTTGTTTTTTATTTTTAACAAATTTGTTTTATCATTATGGTGTCTGGAGTGCGTATTGATGTGAGGAAAAAAAAGTCATTTAAAGCAGTTTGACATAAGGCAGCAACATAGCAAAACATGAAAAAAATGAAGGGGTATGAATACTTTCGCAAGGCACTGTATATACTGTTACTGTTAAACAGTGGTTTTTTTTATCTTTTTTTAAATAAATTAAAATTTTTATTCAGCAAACATACATTAAATTGATAAAACATGGCAGTAAAGACAATTTTAGAAAATATTTATTTCATTAAAATGCTGTTATTTTGAATTATTCAAAGAATAATCAATCAGTCAATCTCAAAACATTGCGGAAGACATTTCAACTTTTCAGCATTGATAAAAATATATTTAAAAATGATTTTTTTTTTTTTTTTTTTTTTTTTTTTTTTGGACACCAAATTAGCATATTACAATTATTTCTGAAGGATCATGTGACACTGAAGACTGGAGTAATGATGATGAAAAGTCAGCTTAACATTACAGGAATAAAATGCA
Source organism: Cyprinus carpio (assembly GCF_018340385.1). Classification (NCBI taxonomy): domain Eukaryota; kingdom Metazoa; phylum Chordata; class Actinopteri; order Cypriniformes; family Cyprinidae; genus Cyprinus; species Cyprinus carpio. Next base: position 4,881,795 of record NC_056602.1, read on the forward strand.
TTTCCAAATATGTATACTACAAAAAAAAGCTATTTTAAATAAAGTAATAGCATTTCACAACACACACACACACACACTCACACAAACATATTATATACAATTTAGGACAATTCTGAATTTTAGATCAAAACTATTTTTAAGATCATGAGAAACAAATTCAAGTACCTCCAATTTCACTAGTACACAATATTGCAATATTAAAATAATGCAAATAATTTAATATTGATTACTACATTACTACATTCTCCAAAATGTGCAGTATGCAACTGAAATATCCAATTCAATTCAGCTAGTCCAGACTGACCAGTGCAAAACAGACTGGTAAACTAAAGGCTGATTTTTTTTTTCCAGAATAGTCCCATCACCTCAGCGGTGAGAACGAGTGCTGACATTTTGACGTTAAATTCAGAGCTTCTGAATTAATAATCAACACTGTAAGTTCTTGTTTGCGTTAATCCCTGATCTCTAATCGCACCGTGTCTTGCTAAACAGATGACATCTCCAACTTATGACAAGAACATGACAACTGTGAGTTCACTCAGACTAATTGTGGATGTATCGAGCCACGCTGACATGATGTATAATTTTCCACATAGAGAGAAATGGAAGGACGGCAGAAGAATTCCGTGCTGGGAAGCGGTTTGACAAAGTGTGACAATGATGGAAGCAGACTTCTCTCTTTGCTCTGGGCTTGCTGCGATAGAGGATAGCAGGTTGTTTGCACGTACCGCGTGGCGCTGACAGGGATTATCGAGGGGAGAGACGGAGGACGATTGCAAAGAGCTGTTCTTGCAATTCAACTCGCTGCAGCATGTTTTCTTCTCTCTGGCACATCCTGAGCACCGCACTGACACCAAAATAGACCGCAGAGTTGTGGATGTGTGGATGTTCACTCAGAGGTGAACGTGTTCTGTCGAGAACACGTATAGACCGGGCCGAGCTTTTACACTGCACAGCCATCGACTGAAAATTTGACACCGTGTTCCTGGAAGGACCTTTAGCCCTCTGCATCCATTCATTGTAGGCAGTGGAAAGCATGCGTGATGCTGATGTTAATATTCCAGCGACCTGCCTTTCCCGGGCGGCACTAATAGCTGGTTGTAGCTTTGGGTCACACTTTTTTGCTGTCTCTTACGAATACACTAGAATCAATGTCAAACTCGGTTGAGGTTCAGGGTCAAAATGTCACCTTACACTCCTAAAATTGTTTCCAAAAGGTCTTTTTTTTTCACAGCTATGCCATAGAGGAACCATATTTGATTCCCCAATGGAAATTTTCAATGTACAGTTTTTAAAAGAGCCATGTTTTTCATGTTTAAGTTTTTCAATGGAATCATCAATTCTTATGAAAAAAAATATTGTTTTGAAAAGTCTAATTCCACATCCCTAATCCTAGCCGATACTTAAACTTAAAAACTACCTTAACAATTATTAATAAGCAGCAAATTAGGAGTTTATTTTGGCACAAGTCGTAGTTAATGGTTGGTAAGTAGCGTGGATTGGAACTTAAAATAAAGTGCGACCAAGGTTATTTATTAGAACTGGTAGTTCCGTGAAGAACCTTTTATCATCCATAGAACCTCTCCTTGGTTTTTCATAGTAGAAAAAGGTTCTTAATATTAATAAAATATACTTTATACTATAAAAAAGTGGTTATTTTAAGAAATGTTCTCTGGAAGTTTCTTTAGGGAACATAAAATGATTCTTTTGCTTTGAAAACACCATTTTGGAACCTTTATTTTTAAGTATGTAAGGTGAAGAACATGTCTTTTTTTTTTCTTTTTTTTCACTATAAAGAACCTTTTATGGACTGTAAAAGTTCTGTGGGTGTTAAAGTTTCTTCATATAACCATAGATGCCAATAAATAACCTTTATTTTTTTGGAATGAAATTTGCTCCACTACTGAAGCTTTAAAACTCCAAAATGAACATCATGCTACTTTAATAACCAATACTGGGGTAAAACAGTAGAGAACATATAGAATTTACTGATTTAATTCACCTGAGGCTTTTAGATGCATACGAAATTGCTAATTAGCAACTATTAATCAAAGAATAACATTCTTCAAAGAAAACCACTCAGTGCTCTTGGCTGGATGACTTTAGTTTTAATAAATCATCTAAGTTGAATATTAACACAAAGTTCGACCTAAAAATTCCTCTGCAAATTTAATCACAGACCTGTTTTTTTATGTCTACAACAGCACTGAATCAGTATTAATGTATAATATCTAATAATCACTCAGTGGAGACTTAGAAACAGTACTATAATATTATTCCTCTTGTACCTGTGCGTATACCTTGTATTATTGACTTAAGTGGTTTGCACAAACTTCAAAGTGGGCTTGGGAATGGTTTGCTTTGGGATCACAGATCCAATTTTAGCTGATAAGCGTGATTTCACAGACATACCAAGCGCCAAATGCTGCACATAATTAAAAGCAAGATACCATCACTTTAAGATTGGAGCAGAGGTTTTTGTGATTAGCTAAAAATAAAACATGAACACAATGTTATAAGAAATGATTTATAGCATAGTTTAGTTTAAATTTCTATCTCGGATCATACTGTGGGCTGGATTGGACTCCTCCGAGGGCCGTATCTTCGACATCCTCAGTCTAGAAGATTTATTTTAATAGAAAGTTCAAAATAACAGCATTTAGTTCTGTGTCTGTGTGTGTGTGTCTGGTCAATGTTATGCATCTTGGATGAATTAAATTATTAATTTCTTTAAATTAAAAGAAAGAAAGAAAGAAAGAAAGAAAGAAAGAAAGAAAGAAAGAAAGAAAGAAAAATCTTGCAGACACCAAACTTTTATCAATATTTTATTGATGTCTTTTATCCACTGTTTGAGCACATATTTTGTAACATTTTATTTCTGTACAGCCAATTATTTTTTCATCATTTATTTATTTTTTTTATTTTTTTTTGAGAGGAGCCACTTGCTCCCCAGCTTCCACGAACAGAACGCCCCTGTTTTCCCCATCATAACAGCATTTCCAATCATGCCTCATTTGTCAGGTACCTGCTTGAAGTTTCAAACAACATTAGTTTGAGAGAAATTTGCAATTAAGGGATCTGAGCAGCGAGCGAGTGTTGCCGCGTGAATCAAACAGATGCCGAAATGTGCGTTTGGTGGAGAACATGAGCCGTGTCTCCACTCCTGGCTGTCAGAGACATGGCTGCCGTGCGCCGCTAAGACAAACTCAGCCTAATAATATTTAATCATAACAGTGCTCAGAGCAAAACAACAGCAATCCAATATTCCTCCACTCTTTGCCTCTCTCTCGCACACTCGTTCTGTGTCAGGTGTGTCAGCGTGCGGTAGATTAGGGCTGTGGGACTAGAATAATGGGGTTTAGCTCATAATACGATTGCCTGGATTTTGGTGCAGATTACATATCTAGTCTTCATGACCAGAGAAGAAGCCTTTAACACAGGTAATTCCATCAGTTTTCATCAGGTTTAAAAAAACTTTAGGTCTGTGATTCCCAATCAGGCAGACATGAGACCACAGGGCCTAAACAATTATTTATTTATTTTAATTCAGGGGCCAGTTGCATAAATTTAGTCTTTGTGTTTAAAGTGCCCCTATTATGCCATTTCCAATATTGCCAATAAAGTTATTGTCTCCCAAAATAAAGAATCGACTCTGTACAGCTGAAACAAGTCAGAAGTAATTCAAATCCCACTTCCGTGATGGCTACACGTCACTGGGTAACACATTAGCATAATGCGCGCCTATGTTTTACGTTGACCAGCCGCAAACAACTTGACCCCCCCACAAACACGACATTGGACTGACGACTGCTTCTCTAATCTCAGGGAGCTCAACATGGGATCACAAAATGCTTGCTGTTGAAAGATAGGTAGTTGCGCCATTATTTAATGCCTAAAAAAGCATGTCTTAAACTATTTTGTGCCTGTGTCATAAGTAGATCACTCACACCTGATGATCATCGGCTCTGCTTATTTGCAACAATGCTATATTGCAAAACTATCTGTATACTGCATTGGTTGATATGTAAATGAGATTTTGCGTCTGTGTTCTTTAATTTGCACATTGTCAGTAAATCACCGCACAGAAATTTCCACACCCATCGGCACTGTTTTGGAATTGTGCTCTATCGCTAATTTACACTTGTATTTCGGCCTACAACAAAATTGCTTATAAATCTCTAGTTACGCTATATTATTACCAATTATTGGATCAACTCTTTGTATTATCTTGTTTTCTTTCAATTAGGACAGGTTTTAAATTTCTTTTTTGGACTGATTGATGGCAGCTATTTAAAAAGCACCAAATTAGGTAAAGTATTTTCTACATGTCACAAGAGTTAAATGAAAATCTGTTGTTTAAGAAAAAGATCTTCGGTTATCATTCAGGTTGATGAAAACCTGTATGCTCAACTCTTGAAATTGGATAAAACCATTCAGTCAGATTAGAGCTTGTGATTTTTATGCCCATGATGGTTTGTGATTGGGCCGTGGGCAGGACGTCTGAGGTTGAGACTACTTTCTGCATAACAATTGCAGAGTTTCATAAAAAGTTTCTTGGATCTTTGAGCTGTACCCCATTTCACAAGCTCTTTTCTGTCCTTGCCAACTCGCCTACGTATTAGACCGGCGTTAATTCCCTCGGTTGAAAATTTTAAAGCCAGGCTCCTGCAGTAATTGCAGTTCCTGATAATCTATAAATCATAGCTGTGAGGTCATCTCATAAACTCTTATCAGCCCGAGATTAAGGAATACTCACATTTGCACCCCTCCTTCTTCTGTTCATCTCATTTTGAGGAAGACTAGCCGCTGGATAAGATTGATTACGCTTTCTTCACAACAACGCATTAGCTCTTAACATGTAATTTCATCGCGTTCAAATGAGGGCAGGGTTATTTACAACTGAGAGGAGTTATCATACCACGACTCGAAGATAAAACGGTTAAATGACAATAAAAAAAAAAGATTATTAAAGCGATTTTAAAGACCCTCTGAGGTCTGTTTTACATGTTCAGATATTTAAAGCCAACGTGAAAGTGTTTGCAACTGGATTTTTACAAATGCATTTTTATAGAATAGCTGCTTGGTGACATCAGTCAGTAAGTAAAGCCATGTAACTCTTTAAAAGATTCTGATTGATTTCCCACTCACATTAAGAATGGCAACTTGTTTATGGAAGGTAAATATGGTCAGTTTTGATTTCATGTAGCCTTGACACTCTGAAGTGTATTAAACTGTCTGAGTATTTTAGATGTAGTGTAGAGACCCTTCATGCCACATCATCACAAAATTTGGTTGGGAGGCAGACAGATCATCAACTCGATCCATCACAGACAATTTAACGCTTGACTGCCCTCTAAGTTGAGACACATTGGTCTGCCTAACAAGCTGGCAGCTCTGTGGCAAAGAACATGACACTCATGATGACTATGCAGAGATCTTTTCTTCTCTTTAAAGCGTGATGACATTTTCTACATTCAGCGAGAGGGATGTTGTCAGGAGCACAATGTTCCTTGCATTTTTTTCCGTGTTTCCCTTTTCTGACAAAATTTAACCCCCATGTTCCTTTAGGGTTTAGAGTCAACAAGCCCCTTTTAATAACTCAGATTTTCTGATTGGTGTACAACTGTATCACTTAAGTTCTACTGGTTCTACAGCTGTACACCAATCAGATAATTAGATCAACCATATATATATATATATATATATATATATATATATATATATATATATATATATATATATATATATATATATATATATATATATATAAGTAGATAGAATTTTCTGAATTATGTATGTATATGATACACATTTACACATAGATATATGTATATTAGTAGATAAAATTTTCAGATTTATGTATGTATATATAATATAATTTTCTGATTGGTGTACAACTTTACCACTTAATTTCTACTGGTTTATTATATTTTTCTTCATTTTGTGTCTTTTTTCCCCTGTATTTTATTTTGTGTTTTGTCTCCAATCCAATCCCAATATACTGGTTTTGCCTTTATTTGGGAATAAGTCACACACAAATCACATTTAGTTTGTGATAAAAAGGATGGTTAAAGCTGCAGTTATATCTGTAAAATTAATATCAATCAAATTAGGGAGAAATGTTAAAATAATTGTATTATTTTACCCAAAACAAAAATACAGTAAAGTCATTCACTATTGAACATGATGGTTAAAGGAAAAACAAATTAATAGTAAAGACAAAAGACAGTCAAACATGCCCTCCTGTATAATCTTGCTACATGAATAAGTCTAGTTTTTACTCAAATGAAAGGTCTGAGATATTACCATACTGGTGCATAATTTTGGGTTTCGATGCATAAATTCATGTTGTCTATTGCCTGGAGATGGAGAGCAATGTTTCATACAAACAACAGTTTTCTGCTTCAGAGTGTCTGCAATGAAAAAGAATCATGCATTGTTATTTTGTCCTTGAATGGAACAAAATGCTTTCTGTATAAATCTACAAAATGAGGCTTTTCTGCTCCGAAGACATTTAGAGGAAAGGATTTTTTGGGGTGCTTTATTGAACAGCTGCAGCTAGCAGCTGTTGTATACGCTGTCACGAGCATTATCATAATCATAATTCTGACACGAAGAACCTCACTCAATAGTCGTGGATTTGAAGCAGGGCTTCCACACATGTTGGGACATCGTATGTCTTGTTTCATCTATATCCCAAACTACATGTAAATGAAATTTGATGTTGTCATGACAGTCACTTTATCTTGTTTTCTCAGGCAGTGCATGGAAACATTTAGTCAAAAATGAGTGTACGATTGCAATTTGTTTGTGAATACGTGTCACTGATTATTTACCACAATAATAAAAAAAAAGCATGCATACACTTTTTAGAGGCAGATTAGAAACCACCTGACGTGAGCAAAACTTTATATTCACAACCACGGACAATAGCTACAGCGATAACAGTAACTATTAAGTTTTAATAATCATTTTCATTCTATGAAAACATTGAAGTGCACACCACAACTATTATGATAATGACACAGATGATCTTGTTGGAATCACTGTCAGAACCATTTTTTACTAAACATTATTGTGCATTGCTGTGAGTGCTAATATAGCTATAGTTATAGTTATTGGTCATACTTTATTTTAAGAAGCAATTCTCACTATTGACTATCACATTTGCTTCAGTAAATCTGTAAGTTGTTGCTTATTAATAGTTAGTAAGGTAGTTGAGTAATATGGTTGTGCAGAAAAAGACATTAATATGTGCTTTATACGTGCTAATAAACAGTTATAGACATGCTAATAAGCAACTACTTAATGAGAATTGGTCCTTAAAATAAAGTGTTGCCTAGTTATCTTTATAGTTATGGTTCTTGGTGTTAATAGGCCTCAACTCAGTCTTTACTTGGCATAAATTGTGATAATTAAGGTTAAAAAGTATTTTGTACAGAAGAAATGCAGTCTGCCTGGAATTCTTTCTAACAGAGAACTGTTAAAGTCGGTCAGGAAATACCTTTGGGTAAAACAATAAACATACTGACCTTTCAGGGCATGTAAAAAGTGTAAATTCCAAGTTAATATAGACCTGCATAGCAACAAAAGTGGATCCAATTTGCTTATGTGAGTATGAATACTGTAAAATATAAAATGAATGTGTATATTTACATTAAGGACATGCATATCCACACTCCCACAGTGTGTTTCATTGAAAGAAAGTTGGCAGTGCTAATTGGAAGATATAAATGTGAAAGGGTAGTTCAGCCAGAATTAAAATGCATTGCTAGTTCATCACCCATGCTGTTATTTATTTATTTATTTATTTCTCCAGTGAAACACAAAAAGATCATCCATAGAACAAAAGTTCATACTGATCACAGCTGCCATGCGACAAAAATGAAATTAACACTGTAAGCGGGTCAGAAATCTTAAAATATAGTGCAAGAGCCATACAAACAACCCCCGGTTTGGATTTTTTTTTTCTTTTTTTTTCTCGGCTGTTGTTTTTACCATGTGGATTGCGTGAACATAATGTCCTTCATTATGTGGGTGAACTATGCCTTTATTTGTAGTTGAGACTTCTCTTCTCAAACTCTCGGTTCTGTCTTGTTACTGCAGTCAGTAGATTGAACTCAAGTATCATCTCTGCTATATCCTTTATAGTGGCTATTAAAGATGGTTAAATATTGCTTCCCTCAGGTAATGTGGATTAAATGATGTAGTGTGTGCAGGTACACTGCAAGCTGAAATTGCAATCGTTATGGAGCGTATGGGAGGAGGTAAGATGGAGAGTTCATGGTAATTATGCTGCTGAAATAACCAGATAGGGTTTTATTACCAAATTTCTCCAGGCGGCAGCTAATGATCAACATGGGGAAAAAAGATCTGTTCCTCTCAGCCCCTTTTCTCACTATCTCATTCTCTGAAATGTTAACTGTCTGCTAACGTGAATGGACACTGGTTAAAGAGATGGTTTTCCCATTTTAAAGTGTTCTCAGGCTATAGTGTCAAGTGTTGAGCGGGGAAATAAAGGAATGGCCCAAAAGCTATACTAATCAGCTTTTGTTCACTGTATCACAACTAGTGACTAACTATTGTCTGTGCTTGTGTGTGCAATGCTAGTAAATGTCTAAAATAGACAAACCCAATTAGCCTGATTAAAATAAATAAATAAAATAAATAAATAGTAAATAACCAACCATTATTTGTATATACACTACTGGCCAACGTTATTTATTTTCTGTTATAAATCTCCTATGCTTACTAACGCTGCAATTATTTGATAAAAAATACAGTATTAATATAGTAATAATATGAAATAGGATTACTATTTTAAATATTGTTTTTCCATTTCAGTATATTTTCAAATGTATTTATTCCTGTGATGCAAAGCTGAATTTTCAGCATCAGTACTTCAGTCTTCAGTGTCATAGGATCCTTCAGAAATCATCTTAATATCTTAATATAACACAAAATCAGTCATAAGTAGCACGGGTATATTTGTAGAAATAGCCAAAAATACATGTTATGGGTCAACATTATAGGTTTTTTTCTTTTATGCCAAAAATCGTAAGGATATTAAATAAAGATCATGTTTTGATTAGTAATATGCATTGGTAAGAACTTTATTTTGGACAATATTTTTTTTTTTTTTTTGCACCCTCAGATTCCAGATTTTCAAATAATTGTATATTGTCTTATCCTAGCAAACCATGCATCAGTGGAAAAATTATTTATTCAGCTTTCTCAGTTTCCAAAAAATGGACCCTTATGATTGGTTTTGTGGTCCAGGGTCACAGTTGTGCTGCTTAATATTTTGCCATACAATTTTTATATTCTTTCATGAATAGAAAGCGCAAAAGAACAACATTTATTTGAAATAGAAATATTTAATAACACATTATGAAGGTGATTACTGTCACTTTTAATCAGTTTAATGCGTCCTTGAATTAAAAGTCCTTACATCATTAATTCCTTTCAAAAAGAAAAAGAAAAAATAATTGGTAGTGTATATGTGTATAAAATATCCTCTGTGGGTTATTCAATGAAGGACTGTATAAATGTTTTGAATGAACAAGGCCAGTACTGATTGCTTTAATTTTAACCTCCTGAACTCTTTGTATTGATTCATCACCTTTACACTCAGTGCTGCAAACCACCTACATCTTGTTCCCTGACCGGCTGATACATATTATACACACAACTAGAAAGCAATAGCAGATAACCAGATGTTAAGGAACAGTATATTATGATTTTTTTTTTTTAAGTTAATATGTATTAATTACTTTTGGGTGTATATCCCGAATATTTCTATATAATATGTAATACTATGTTTTTATTCAATATCACCAACACAAATATTTTAAAACCCAAATATCAATTTAAAACATTATTTTAAAGCATTATGCATGCATTACTAATTGTCTGGGTAAATACAGACTTTAGAAAACAATGGCCAAATGTATGTGTAATAAATTCATTGTTAAATCAAAATCTCTTTTTAAAGCTATGCTTTTTATTTTTTTTTTTTTGTTGTTTTTTTTTTTTGATATTTTTTTTTATTTTATTTAATTTATTTTTCCCCGTACTATAGTAACCATTTCAGATAAACCCAACCCTAAATTTCACATAAAATGAAAATAAATTGATCCTTATATGTTAGCCAGACTGACATCTTGTCCAAAATGAACTGAAAGTCTAAGTATATCAGTAAATCTGGTTACACTCACTTGCCTTTACCGTACACACACACACACACACACACACACACACACACACACACACACACATTTACGTGTGCACATTTGCCTGTTCCCTGGAGGTGTCTGACAGCAGCCAGAGGGCTGCTAAGGGGCCTTAAAATTGGGAATGATGTGGCTGGAACATTTTCTTTTCTCTCTTCTCTCTCTCTCGATCTCTAACACAGATGTGTACACTCTCCATTCCTTCATAATGCCAGTCCTTCAGTGGTTATAGTTTGTCTTATGTCTTATGGGCAAATATGCATGTGAACCATCTGAAATGCTTTTAAACAGCGCGTCTGTGCGTGTGTGTACGAGTGGCTTCGCAAGCATATGTTTGAAGTGAATCCATGCCCCCCAGTCAGCTGAGCTGAAATCAGCCTAATTAAATGACAAAAGGAGGACAGGCGGTCTTCTCTTTCATAGCTTCCCGCTATTCTGCCTGATGCACAGTTGTTCTGGCAGTACAGCTCACTTGAATCACACGCAATCACCGATGGACTTTATGAATCACTTAAAGGGGCCTATATCTACATTTTTATTGCATGCTATTTTATTGTAAAGTCCACTTACAATACATTATTTGATGCATATGAAACCTAGTCTGTCAATGACTTGACAGGCAGCCTCACATTTAATGATTTAGAACACAATCAAGTGAGCTTTACAGATAACTTAGCAAATATTTACACAAAGAAATGCATATGATATAACATAAGATTTTTTTGAATTAATTTCCTGCAGTCCCCCTCAAAAACCCCTAAGGGTTACTGAACTCCCATTTGGGAAACCCCACTTTAAAGAATGTATCTGTAAATTATAGATTATGTGCTCACACAGATGTACAGGGTAATTGGCTCATTCATAAAAGGCAGGAGGTGAAGTTGTTTTATGAAATGATGCATCTGCATACAGCATCAGGTGTTGGCCCACCGCTCAGTTCATCAATATGTGTGTCAGCAGTGAGAGACGCAGCTGTATGCAGGGTAATGTAGTCCGTTCCCCAGCCAGGAGCACAGATTACACATGAGGGAAGAGAGAAGGCTGGAATTAGTTTATTCGTGAAAATGAGCAGATGATCCCAGCCTGTGTGTTAGACGGACGACACTATCATGCGACCACCTGCATTCAGACGCTCCAAGACTTCATCATAAAATATGCATGTGCATGTGTTTTGTATGCTTTTATTTTACTGATGTCTAAGACAATGATGCACTAGTGATGCAAAGAACCATTGAAGAACATTTATTGGAGGTTTTTTAGATTTTCATCTCTGTGTCATCCAGCATTCTGATGGAAGATATTCACTTGGCGTGAGCTCGTCGTTTGTCACACGGAGCTCTGTGTGAATGATATCCGTATAATACCAGGAATCTAGCTTGTTTGCATAATCCATTTGCATAATTACAGCATTAGTGATCTAAGAAGCCTAATTGCATTTGTATAGGCGGCGACTGACGAGGGTGATTCTAATCGATTGTCCTGGTGAAATGAGCAGGTAAAGGAATATGAGAGGATGAGCTGAAAAAGGTGAGGATATAGTTTCAGTTACTAAGGTGTAGTTCAGAATGACAAGATGTCACAGAAAAGCCTAAAACAATGTCTGGATTTTCTTTAAACCCCTAGATTATGAGTTATGCTTATTTTAGTTTCATAATTTTAACTGTCAAAGGTGACTGTGCATATTGTTTTTTTTTGTATGCAATTGTGTGTTATTGATGGTGGTGAACCCTAGTCAAGGTGACAAAGGAAGTGCTAACCAGTCTGGTTGATTATGATGATGATGATGATGATGATGATGATTATTATTATTATTATTATTATTATTATTATTATTATTATTATTATTATTTTGTTGTTGTTGTTGTTGTTGTTTTGTTTTGGTTTAGTGTTTTAAGATTCTTTATTTTACTCTTAACATTTTTAAGAAATGTTTTTTAGAAAATGTGTGTGTGTTCTCATGTGCTTTAAAAGACTAAGAAAAAAAAGAAAAAAATATAATTCTTTTTATTATTGTTGTTGTTGTTTTATTGATTTATTTTCAACCACATACATATTAATAATAAATAAATAATTAACTAATAATATTATTTTAAAAAGAGATTTTAAATGTAAACACATTCTTTAAAATAATTTTTATAGCATTTTAAAGATGATGTAGAAATGTATTCATTCTGTATGATTATCCGCAGAGAGGAAAAAAAAATAGAGTTTTATACCACTATCTCCGCAAATGTCTGTTAAAAAGGTTTTATGTTCATGTAGTGAAGGAAATTTGATTCATTGATCCATTTGATTTGCTTTAAAGTGATCGTTTATGATTAAGTACAAAGCATTCAGTTGCACTTCTCTGGGTTAAAAGCAGGAAATCTGGACATTTTGTGGAAAATGAATCACAACAGTAATGTATCTCACCTAATGCACCTTTTGATTGCATTTTGTTGCACTGAAAGGTTTTTGAGAAAGAGAGAAGCAGCTTGCTCATTTTATACTAAAATGACCATTACAATGTAATTGCCAACTTCCTATAGGCTTTAGAATTCAGGATCGCCTTATTCTATCCTTCAGACAGACCTTCAGTCCCAAAATTGAGAATATTATTGGGGGAAAATAACTCGGCCATGATGCCTGGTTGCAAGAGGAAACAGTGTGTTTTGGACTCTCACATTTGAAGATCCACTACCTTTTATATATTTGCTGTAAGGGGGATTATGATTTGCTACTGATAACAAGAAAGAGCCGGCAGGTGTTACTCTGAGAGATGGAGTGTCAGACTCCAAAATAGGTGAGGCAGAGAGGGACAGAGCAGGAGGCATTTCTTGTTGAAATGTACTATGGGTAATATTCTCACTTTTGACTAATGGTCACATACAGGGGAAACGCAGGCTTTCTCCAGACCTCTATTGCTTGACATAAAAGCCATTTTACTGTGGCTTTCTTTCATCTGTGTCTTGGGAGTGCTGCGCCTCCACGGCCCGAGAAAGCCTTGCTTAATCACTTTTAATGGCGGTGGGGTTTACAGTCTACTTATAGAAATATCAATACCTGCAGCTTTATGAGAAAGCCCATTTTATCAGGAGCATTTGTACGACTGTACGCTCGTTTAACTCACCTCTTTGTTTTGGCTTTTACAGATTGATAATCGGAGCTCTTTGAAACGACGTACGGTGAAACTTTCACCCTCACGATCACAAAACACTAGTGTGGGAAGAGCATCAGTCATGTTTTATGAGTGCAAAAACACCGGATTTATTGCAGATGACACAAGTTCATGTTTAGCGTCCATACGGTTTAGGAACGTGAGGAATAGTTTCAGCTCTGGCCCTCTGTTAGGAAGAGTGTAGGTTTAATTGATTTCTTGGGGACATGATATCACCGTTATGTCAATTTCGTCTGGTTTCGTTTTACATTTTAGATGAATACCAGTAAAAATAGCATAAACAAATCTTTGCACATTAGAGGTCTTGTGTGGAAATCTCCATCTAAAAATGCAATGCAAGCTTTTCGGTCTCATCCAGTAGAGTTTCTCGCTTTTCGGACCGTATGTGAATCACTCGGCCGGACGGATAATTACCTTCACCGTTTGCAAAGCGATCCTGCTAACAAGTTTCAGCCTTCCATTTGAATTTCAGCATCGACTTCATAGCGCTTTACTTGTCTTTGATTTGGAAAAGAGAGAGAAAACGAAATGAACCCCCACGGTGATTTGATTTAATTTACTGGGAAATATTCCTTGTAAGCTGCATGGTGAATCTGGAGAGGTGGAGGGACTAATGCATTTGAAATGATCACCTGCGCTCAAGCATTTTGAAGTTCTTCTCTTTTCATTTCTCAGTGTCTGGGAGTAAAATACCCTGTACAAATTCATCCTCATGTCACTTTGTTTTGGCTTGACTGTAGTTAGCGTTATCGCTAATATTCAAGTGTAGCCTACACACCCACAAATTAGCAAACCAGTTGGTTAAGAGTAAGGCAGAGAATGGTAAAGAAACATTCAATGTTCACCACTTTATAAGCACATTTTGCTGAAAACTATTTACAAAAATAAATTCTATAAAGCGAGTAACAATAAACAATGAGGCAGAGCTTAGCATGTAAACTATGCGTTTGAACATCAGTTACTTTTGATGGAAAAGCAACAGTATTGTGACGGTACCTCAGCATAACATTGTGGTACCACAGACTCCCTTCAACTTTCAGTAAAAAGGTACAAAAGCTGTCACTGGGGTGGTACCATTTCAAAATGTACTTTTTCTCAAGTAATACATTTTAGGTTATAAAACCATTGTGGGAACATTGTTTAAAAATGTCTGTAAAATGTTGAAATGTCCACTTTTCTTGTCGTGATTAGTGTTATTTAAAGGTTTTATATATATATATATATATATATATATATATATATATATATATATATATAACATATATATAAACATTACTTTAAGTACAATTTGCACTAACATTAATACATGATAACATTAATGATGAACTGAACAAAACAAGCATTTAGCCATTACAGGCAAACATTTAGAATATTAATGGTAAGAGAACAGAACGGATTTACAAAAATGTTAAATGTCAGTGTGTAACTCCTGCAGCATTTGTGCTACAAATGATGCCTTCAATTGAAAGGCTTGATGAGGAGAGCGGTGCTGTTATTTCCCAAGCAATTCAGACTCGTAGATACAAACAGTGGCTGAAAAAAAGGCCTTTTTTGAAGGAGGAACCATTGAGGGGATCTTTTCATTTTATACCAGTTTTACCAACTACATATCTTGCTAAAAACTCCGCCAACCCTGCTAATATCATCTTAATATTCTTTAATGCTTGTGTGTTATTGATATCTCTGCTTAACTCTAATCTTACATTTACTTCTCAGCATTCTCAGTGTTTCTCACTTGTTGTCACCACAATAGAAACAGATGCAACCCTATATTACTATGCTAGCCATGCAGCACCAGCTAGAAGCGAACACCCAGAACAGACCCATCTGACAGAAGGAAGATTCAAAGACCCTGTGCTCAGTAATAACAGAAGCTCTGGACCTTTACATCACGTCATCACCTGAAACACTTTCCAGACACATTCAAAATTCTCTTTTTCACTCTCTTTACTCTGGAAGTAAACATGAAACATCTCTTTTTCATTCTCTACAGGAAAAAAATGAGTGCCTCCTGGCACTCGGCGCGGACGTCCCCGTGGTCGAGGCGCTGGTCGATCGGGTCTGGCTCAGTGAAAGTCCTCCGTGAGGGAAGAATCCAGAATGTCGCTGGCAGCTACCCATGACCTCTCCTCAGGACCATAGCCCTCCCAGTCCACCAAGTATTAGAGCTGACCTCCTCTCCTTCTGGAGTCCAATAGCTCAGTGACCTTGTAGACTGGCGCTTCATCAACGTCCAGCGGCGGTGGCAGTTCCTGAGTCTCATGGTTGGGGTCAGCATCTGGGTGGACCGGTTTGAGTAGCGACACATGAAAGGATGGAGAGATACGATAGTTAGCAGGAAGCTCTAGTTGGTATCTAGTTGGCTTCCTGCTTGGTAGCCGCAACTTGAGGTCCCTTGTGGAAAGCCAGACCCGCTGTCCTGGTTGGTAGGGAGGGTGTGGCCAACGTTGCTTGTTGGCCTGAAGTTCCTGTCTTTGTACAGCTCGTTGAAGGTGTACATGTGCACTGTCCCACATCCTCTCACTATGTCGAATCCAGTCGTCCATGGCAGAGACTGATGAGGGTTCACCAGACCACGGGAACATAGGGGGTTGATAGCCCAAAGTGCGGGATATTCCAGGGTGACCAGAACTGACAGAGGTGTGGACCCATTGAATTACCCGTTGATGTAGACTTTGAGGAATGTAGTGTTTATTGGGTGGGCAGTTGGCAGGGGCGGGTTCTTTGATCTGTTCACATTGTATCTCTTCCATGATATCCCAGGTAATTGGGGCGATGACTACGGATGGGGGAAGGATGCATTCTGGGGTGTGGTTGTCGAGAGGAAGATCATACTGTCTGGAGAGAGCATCTGCTTTACTGTTTTTACTGCCTGGATGATAGGTCACTGTGAACTGGAATCAGGTGAAGAAGAGAGACTAGCGAGCTTGGCATGGATTGAGTCTTTTGGCACCTTTGATATATTCCAGGTTCTTGTGGTCAGTGATTACCTGGAAAGGGTGGACTGCTCCCTCGAGCCAGTGTCTCCATTGTTCTATGGCCACTTTCATGGATAACAGTTGTTCCCAACATCATTGTTTCGTTCTGCCGCTGATAGTTTTCTTGAAAAGAATGCACAGGGATACAGTTTACCAGGTTGGCCATGGCTATGTGAGAGCACAGCTCCGATTTCTGAGTCTGAATCATCCACCTCCACGATGAACGGGAGATTGGGGTCCGGATGTTTGAGAATGGGGGCTGTGGTAAATCTTACTTTCAGAGTGTTGAATGCTTGAGTGGCCTCTTCATTCCACTTGAGTTTTGATGGTTTTCCTTTGAGTAGAAATGTCAGAGGGGAAGCAACCATACTGTAGTTTCTATTGAATCGCCTGTAGAAATTAGCAAACCCCAAAAACCTTCGAAGTTCCTTGACGGTGGATGGTTGTGGCCATTCAGTGACTGCCTTGACCTTGGCTTCATCCATCTTGACCCCCTGGTGACTAATGTGATAACCAAGAAACGATGTCTGTCTGACGTGAAACTCACACTTATCTGCCTTTATATACAAGTGATTCTTCAGGAACCGAGTGAGGACGGTCTTGACATGGGTAATGTGTTCTGCTTCTGACTTAGAGTATATGAGAATGTCATCAGTGTAGGCTATGACGTACTGATTTAGGAGGTCTCGGAAGATCTCAATGATGAATGATTGGAAGACTGCTGCAGCGTTGGCAAGTCCATACGGCATGACCTGATACTCATAGTGCCCCCTAGTGGTAAGGGAGGCAGTTTTCCATTCATCGCCATCTCTAATTCGGATCAGGTTATACGCACTCCGTTGGTCGAGTTTGGTGTATATTGTAGCCTCCCGGAGCTGTTCCAGGGCTGAAGGAACCAGTGGCAGGGGGTATCAGAATTTTACAGTAACATTATTCAGTCCTCTATAATCAATACAGGGCCTTAGTCCTCCATCTTTTTTCTTCACAAAGAAGAACCTTGCTGCAGCTGGTGACGTAGAGGGCCAAATAAATCCAGAACTAAAGGCCTCCTCGATATAATCCTCCATGGCTTGGGTTTCAGTTCGAGATAGAGGGTAGACACGACTTTTGGGAGGTATGGCATTGGGGAGTAAGTCAATATTACAGTTTCAGGGACGATGAGGTGGTAGTTGGGTTGCCTTGGTTTTACTAAAGACCTCTGCCAGGTCATCATAACATGAGGGAATAGTAACTGCCTTGGTACTTGTGGGACTTTCAATGCTGGCCTTGTAACATGGTTGGGGAACTGAGGAGAAACAGTGACTCTTACTGAAGGCAGACCACTTAGTCAACTCACCCTGATGCAAGGAAATTACAGGGTTGTGAACAGACAGCCATGGAAATCCTAGAATGACTTTGTGCTTGGGAGAGTCGATGACATAGAGTGATATGGATTCCTGGTGAAATAAGCTGACTTGAATGGTTAGTGTCTTGGTCTGTAGAAATATTCCATTGCCAGATGTGGCAATGGCTTGGGAAATACAAGAAGTAACAGTGGAAATCTCTCTTATATTTTTCCTTTGTGGGGCTTGTCTCATCAGATTATCTATCTTTATAGCGAGTGTTACAATGTCAGTAAATTATAAACTTTCTCCTTTACATACCAGTTCTGCCTGTAGGTCAACGTTGAGGCTTTTCTGGAACACAGCTTTGAGAGAAACATCATTCCATCCACTCTGAGCAGTGAGTGTACGAAACAAGATTGCGTAGTCAGCGGCTGTTCTGTTACCTTGGGACATTTGCAGAAGCTGGGTTGATATATCCTTGCCCCCTGCAGGATATTCAAACCCTTCTTGCAATTGTTGAATGAAGTTGTCAAATGATCGTCTAAATCGCATGTCAGTGTTCCAAACAGCTGCAGCCCAGTCAATCGCCTTTCCAGATAACAGTGACATCATAAAGGCACATTTCTTATTGGCAAAATTAAACTTGTCTTCTTGGTTATCGAAATAAATTCTTACTTGTCGAACAGAGCCTCTACATCGATCAGCAGAACTATCAAACTTATCGGGTAGTGCGAAACTCACCGCTCTAGGCATGGTTGATGGTAGAGACTGGATGTAGTTTGTCAAGTGTTCGTTGACTGCTTGAAGTTTGCCCAATTGATCTTAGTACCTCTTCAATACTTCACTTTGATAAGCAAATGTTGCTTGCATGTTTGTAACTTCCGCTGGAATCAGTTCTGGCGAGGTATTCTGTAACAAGGAGGCTGAGGCAGTATTAGAATCCATTAGCAGAAGTTTATTAGGGAAATATCTTACAGACAGAGTCGTTAAACCAGGCAGAGAGTCAGTACCATAATGGCAGTCTGATCTTTCAACATGCACAAGGGGAATCCAAAAGGCAGAGACGAGTAGGCAGGCAAATAGGTCAAACACAAACATCAATCCAATCAGGCAGTAAGTCCAATGGGGCAATCCAAGAAGCAAGAACGTGAAAACAGGCAGAATCATATACAAACAGGCAGTCAGAATAATCACTAGGAAAACGCTTGGTAAGGCAGGTAAACTGGCAATACTTCGCAAAGTGGGAACACGCTGACTCGTGTTAAATAGTGTCAAACAGGAAGTGAGAAGCAGAGGGAGCGGTGAACAGTCAGTACTCAAGCGAGGGCTCCCTCTGTTGGCGTGGTGTTACAATTTTCAACAATAACATTTAAATCTTTGAAGACAGACCATAATATAGGACAATCATAAATAAATAAATCAATAATTATAATAATAGTAATTATTATTATTATTATTATTATTATTATTATTATTATTATTATTATTATTATTATTATTATTTGTAATAGCCACTCCCCAAGAACATCTAAATAAGACAAAATGCTGCAGATATATTTGTATATACTGTATGTATTTCTCTCGTATCATTCTGTGGTTTCTTTCTTCTCACATAAGAGCATATTTTCAACTTAAATCAATATTCCACGTCCATTTATTTATTTATTTGGTAAGTAGCTGCATAATAACCAGTATAATGTACATTCAGTCGGTCATTATCTCCAAATAAAGCCCTTCAGGGTGGCTGACTGCACATTATATGTTATAATGTGTCATTTGTAATGTTTGCTGCCAAAATGCAGGGAAGATTATAAACCACCGTGGCAGAAGTCGAAGTCAAAATGTTGCTTTGTTGATTTATTTCTTGTTGTCTGTAAGCGTTTTTGCCTGTTGCCTGTGTTTTCATCAAAGACATTTGTATCGAGCGGCTCTCCATCGCCGATGCCAGTGGCCTTGAGATAGTGAGTCGCTGCGGGGTCACCCTGAGAATCACATTTATAGAGCCTGACGTAATGTTGGCACGAGCGCTGGGACCATTTGTTCTCTGTGGATGGATGTGTGCCAGGCGGAGCTCTGGTAATGGGCTGGGTGGCAGACGGAGATGCTGGGTGTATGAGCGCTTGAGTATTTTTCCATTCTGACTAAAGTAACAATTGTGTCTCCCAACAAAAGCTGGAGGTGGACCGGCAGTGCTGCCATAAAGATCTCCTTTCACAGAATTCATTTCAGTCCATTTACAGTGATGACGTGATTTCTGTATCAGTTTAACACTGGTTTACCCTTGTGTGTGCCCTGATGTTGAGGAATGACTGATTGTAACTAACCTATACTGCTTATAACTTTTTTTTTCAGTAGAGTGGCATTAGCTCAGTGTTTTTTTTTATATAAGATGTTGCATGACAGGGAATTACTTTACTGTTTGTGTCACATTATTTTGCATTAAAATGAACTGAGGCAATAATCACACTATAATGTGTTTTCTCTCAAGTATCAATTTAGTAAAATGGTTCATTGGCCTGTTCATTTCAGTTAAACGATTCACTTAAAGAGTCACTCCACAATGTTTCCAGATTGATTGATTGATTGATTTAATAATGTTTACTAAATGTTGTTAAATATAGCTGTTTATGACTATAAATTAGGATGTAAGGTATTTTTTTTAAGTAAAAAATGTCAAGGTAGATTAACTCCCCAGAAATGATTAATTAAAAATTTAATAATAATAATAAATCATTTTTGACTTTGTGAAGCAGTTTTGATTATTAAATGATTATTAAAATAGTATTTATAATTGGAATACATAAATATTAATGTGTTTATTTGTAATGAAATATTTACCAAATAGTGTTAAATATTGCTGTTTATGACTATAACTTAGGGTTTAGGGTAATTCAATTTGATGGCATTTTAATTAAAATATTATTATATATGACTAAATAAATAATCTTGAATACAGTAGTTAGTTGTCATGAAAACAAAACTATTTTATGGGTCATGACAAGGAGGGTGAAAAAGATCATGGGGCAAAGCAGAGGGGTTTTATTAAATAATAATAAAGGATTTAGTAAATAAATACATACATACATATCAACACCATTATGTATATTAAATATATGTTTTTTTTTTTTTTCAAATTTATTTATTTATTGGTAGGAAAGATATGATATGATTTTAAATATATATTGGGTTAATATATTTGAAATATTTCAAATGGACAGCTTGATTGTAGTTTAACTATTTTAAGTAATGTGTTGCTTGTGGTTTGGCAAACTACAGTCTCAATTATCTTCCCCAATACCGGTCTCTCCAAACCGCAGAGAATCAAGTTGATTCTTTATTTTGTGCTGTCTGTAGCAGTGTTAGTGTGTTTCACCAGTTTGGAAATGTGTGCTGTAAATGACCAGTGCACAATGACTCATTATTCGCTACTTTACGATGAGAGTCAACAAACTGAGATCAGCATGTCACAAATGCAATGCTCGTGCATGTACTATGGGTGTCAGTGTGTTTCTCCAGATTGAAGGCTGTGTTGCTACATGTTCTTTATTAGCTGTTTATCGGAATAAACTTAATGAACCTTGCCCTTGGCTCGAGTGTTCAATTGTTGTCGTACTGGAGCAGGGACCATCTGATCACTAAACAGTCTGTACAGCACTCCAACACCTTCTGTCAACTGTGAAGTGTGCATCTGCCGCCATATGTGAGAGTGTGTGGATATGCATTTCAGATGTTATCATAGTTCACACTCTATAGGCCTTGCTTATAAAAAAGCAGCAGGGAATTCATTGTAAATCAATAATAAAATCATAAATTGTTGCATGGAATTGAATGCATAAGAATGCATTTAAATTTTATTAACATAAAAATACAGTAGATCTGCCTTGTTTTATGAAACCCAAGGACTTGGCTAGTTAGCCCCGCTGAGCAAGTGCAGTTGAGTTGAATGAGCAGACTAACAGATAACTTCCTCTATTATAGACCTTGCTGGTGGTAACTAAAGTAAATAGCTTTTGTCATTAAATAATGTAGCTTTTAATTATGACCCAAAGCCATACAACATCAACACATGTTCAATAGAGAGTTAAACATTTGTCAACAATGCTTAAAACAGGATATGAAAAAAAAAAAAAAAAAAATTATTTCATCTATTTTATTTAGTTTCAGTTTATTTGGTCCCATTTTCCCTTTTCACACAGCAATAAAAAAAATGAATAGAAATAATAATAATAATAATAATAATAATAATAATAATAATAATAATAATAATAATTAATTAATTAATTAATTAATTAATTAATTAATTACTTAATTAATTAATTAAAAAAAAAAAAAATAAAAAAAAAAAAATTAAAATAAAATAGTGTTGAAAGCTAGGAAGAAAAAAAAATACATCAGCATGAGCTCCCTCATTAATATTTTCATAGCCTTGTGAAATTATTTTGTTAGCGAGTTATTCATGCAATAATCCATCTGGAATCATCAGCTGAAATGATCCATCTAACTGTTCATTTACCAAAGCAATAATCAGTTCACACATGAGCAATTACTGCAACAATATCAGTGACATCTCTATAAATATCACAGGAGACAATGAGAGACTCAGGTGCTGGATGAAGTCAGTGGAGTCCATGCCTGATTTCTTAAAAGATATTATGAATGGCTAAGTCTGAGATAATGGAAAGGATTTTTTTCTTATTTTTAAGTTTTGAGGGGTCATACCATTTGAAATGTAACAAACTACATTTTCTTGGGTCAAAGAATATCTGATATTTAAGGGATGATTAAGGTCTTTAGGGGACCTTAAGGCTGATGATACACGTGACAACTTTTTTTTTTGAGAAATTTCTTGCGCAACAAATTTAAAAGAGTGAATTTAACTCCGTCAGAGTTAAAATTAACACTTACCAAGTGTATATATGGGTACCACTGGTAAAGTGAACACTTTTGAAAGAGTTTACATTTTTAACACTTTGAAAGTGTTAATTAACAAACTCTTAAAATGTAAAATATTAACACCAGAATGGATGATGAGAACACAAATATTGGTGTTCCAAGTTAACACTCATGAATTAACTGGTCAACACTGCAAGTGTTCAAGTGAATATATATATATATATATATATATATATATCTATATATATATATATATATATATATATATATATATATATATATATATATATATATATAAAAATAATAATAAACCCATAAAACAACATGTCTTCACATACAATGTTTTCAATACATATAAAGAATACGTTCTTACAATTAAACATCATAATGTCAAAGCAAATCTGTGCAAAGATACAAAAAACATATTCTTATTTGTTAATTAAATAATGTCATAAGGTTTATAATGCTAACTTTTTTTTATCAAGTTAAACAACAGAATTCCATTCATTACCATAAACGCTGAATGCACGTTAATGTTCACCAATCAAAGTCTGTGCTGGTGTTTGGACCTCCTTGGAGAGAATATCTCATTCTTTTTTTTCAGCACGACAAGATGTGTTTCTCTGCAGTTTTCAGCTAAGCAAGTTATCCACTCTTATTTGCAGCATCTCAAAACTGCCCCTGCAAAATTTAATCAATCAATCAATAAATACAAAAAACCGAACAGGATAATTTCACATCCATTTATCAAAACTATTATCAGGTGAAATGTCAGAGAAAAGTATGAATTGCCATATAAGAATAGTTCACCTAAAACTGAAAATGCTGTCATCATTTATTTATCCTCATGTGGTTCCAAACCTGTATGACCTTCTGTCTTCTGAGGAACACACAAAGTTATATTTTGAATAATCTACAGAAGAAATGATTACCAACAGTGGTAAGAATTATTAGTTTGGAACAACAATGCAATGGCATTTTCATTTTGGGAAGAACTATCCCTTTAAATGCAAAAAACAACAGCAAAGCAGGCTAATTTTAGTGTGCTACCATCCTGAAATCAGATGATACTTCTGTAAGAGAATCATCTAATTAACTGTTAACTGATCTCAAATGTACCAGTAATAACTTATTGACGAAAAGAGCCTGCAACTGTTAAACTGCTGTTATTTTGCATCTCTTTTCATTACAAGAGACGTGCGAATGAACGAACACATCTTCATGAATAGGAGATACAGTATGTCAAATGCAATGAAAAATAGGTGGTATGATATTTCCTAAACTTCCTGGGTGCGCTTTTGCATTGCGGCCTGAGTTGCCTGGCACGTTTAACGAAAAAGACTAAGCAGCACAGAAAGTCAACTGAAAAAGTCATGTAATTGGAAGAATGACCCAAGCTGAGATACTGAACAACAGCAAGGGTTTCAAGGTTTTTATACCCATTGTTTTTCACAAGGGTGATAGAGTTGACTGTCGGTAAGTCGATGCATCTGAGAGCGATTGTTATTCATGAAAGAATGCATCAGTCACACCACTTATTTGTAAACATGATATTTTGGAGGGGGGAAAAGAAAGGACGTCCAGAACAAAGGAAAGAATATGTTTCCTAATGACACAGCTCCGCTTCCATGTTTCCTTTTTAATCAAAGTGTAGCTGGAGCATTGCTTCCTCTGGCTTCTGATTGTATTCATCTTGGATGCCATAACCTTGACGTCAACATAATAACACTGCAGGAAAGGCGTCTACAGCAGGATCCTTTGATTGTGAGAATGTTTAATCCATGTCCATGGGGCCATGAAGAAAAAAAAAAAAGACTTTTCACATTTGCCTCTTCTCAAATAGAGTTAAAGCTACAGGTCAGATTTCACAGATCATAAATCAGTTGGAAAAGCACTGATAATTGATAATTATTTTCAGATTCATGGAGAAAAGAGCATGGCACATGAACAGGAGAGCTGTTGGTATTTTCTCTGAAATAGATTATGTTTTTTGGTTCTCAAGTTGTGTACTCATGGTGCTCATTTGAAGATGACATAAAATGATATCCTACATACAGTACTTCTAACTTCTGGCATACAAAAGCTTTAAAAATTTCTGACCCTATAGTGTAGTAGCATGTAATGTGATATTTAGATCCTTTGTTTGCATTTTCACTTTCAGCATTGGGATTTACAGTAATTGAAGTGAATGGGCACAAGTAAATAGGGTCAATTCTGATTTCATGTTGAATTAAATGCCTTTAAATTGATAACCAGACAGAATGGCCAGTTATTCCAAATATCCACATTGCCTTGGATCCATCTCAGCTGGACCACCTCAGATTTGTTTCGTCCAGCCAAACACAGCAGGTCCACATGGCAGGTCGATGCGCGGTGGATATCAGGCGTCTGTTTGAGACAGGTCTCGTAGAGCACTAATTTGCATGTTAATGGAAGATGCAACCCTGTCAGCGGAATGGAAATCACAAATGAAGGGACAAAATGAGAAGAGAACAGAGCAAGAGTAATTTAGTTAACATGGCTGGAGCAGAGGGTCATTCGACATGATCAATCTCACTCTGCGATTGAAATGATATCATTAAGATGAGGAAGCTGGGAAAAACGTTTGAAATGCATTGATCAAGAGGCAGGGGAAAATTTATATCACCGTGGTGACCTAACATTTCCCAGGTTGAACTGAATATGTGACACATTCCTGGTAAATGTAATCTTTGTAATTCCATTATTGTTGCTCTTACTGTTGCTCTTACTTAGTACTTAGCATTTAAACTACTCCTAATCACACAAATTTAAGAAATAAAGATAATAAAACAGACGGAACCAATATGAAACCTCTTAGCAAAGCTTTAACAAAGCTATAATCAGATTCCAGAAGTTTAGTACTTGTAATCAAATTACATTACATTTTAAAATATTTGTAATTTAGACTACAGTTACTTTTTATTACATGATTGCATATTATTCAAACAATTGCACAAAAAAAAACCTTCCTATTATTTTTTTATCTTTTAAATATTCCTTTCTAAAATAGCCTACTGCTTATATACCGTACATTCAGAAAGTCTTCCAGTTTGCAACATTAACACAAAAACCAGTCTCTAGTCAGGTGGATATAATTACACACAAAACTAAGAGGTCACACAGCATTTGAACACTGAATAATAAAATAAAATAAAATAAAATAAAATAAATAAAATAAAATAAAATAAAATAAAATAAAATAAAATAATTTTTATCAACATTTTAACATTGCATCAGCTGCTGATGCTGATGAACACATTCATTTTTATTTGAATTATCTGATGTTGTTTTTTTTTTAAGAATTTTAGTATTGCATCAACAACAAAAGAATCATCTTTTTTAGCAAGTGTTTTATTTTGATTGTTGTTATTTTAAAACAATTTACTTTGATTTTCATTTTTTATGATTTCATTAATTATTAACTTTTCATTAAACTCACAAACCCCCAGCAGTTCCTATGCCAACCCCAGCTTGGGAAACCTTGACATGATGTACTGTTTAACGCTCTTCATGTCATTAATAACAACAAACAAAATATATTTTATTTCTCTTTGTATTTTTAGAATCAATATGATAATACAAGTTCCCTTTTAGTCGGTCACTCTTGACGTCACGTCGGTGACCAATAAATTGGGATATCGCTTCGATAGACCAATCTACTTCAAGTGTAAACTTAACAAGCCAATGCATATTGGCATGCAATTATTGCATCCAGCTGCCGCTGATCACAGCCTGAGTATAAAAGGCAGCAGATTTGATATGGTTGCCGGTTTTTTGAGTTGGGTATGAGAGGCAGTATTTTTTTGGTATTTTTTGTTTGTTTTGATTTGTGGGTTAGTCATGCTCTTGGAAGTTTCCTGTGTTGGCGAGACGGCGCTTCAGCGGTGGTCATTCCAGTGTCGAGTGGTTTGCGCACTCCAGGCTGCACTACCCCCTGTCGTGTTGCAAGCAGCCATCTCCCCTGTGCGCCTCAGCACTAAAAGAGCATTTCCTAAAGAGTGAATTTCCTCTAAACGAGCACCAGGGGTGCATCTTTATGAAGACGATGGATTGTCCTTATAAGGATGCCGTTTCACCCGTGCGTTTCTGGGTGTAGTCGTTACCTGGCACCGGGTCATGATCGCTGCGGGATCAAACCCTCTGGGGACTATCACTCCTCTTGCACCTCCGATCCAGTTGAGCAACCCACGGAACATGCTGGGCCCTCTTCTAAGAGCCTACCAGCGGTATCCAGTGGGCCTCCCTCCGACCAGATGTCGATCTCAGCATCAGAGGGAGAGCTGTCAGATGAAGATTCAGCCATGCTGCCGCCCTCCCGGACATTGACAAAGCCTGAATCAGATCCAGAGAGATGGCAGCTATGCTTTCCCGGGCCACGAGAGGGTAGGGCTCGAGTGGAAACCTCCACCGTGTCCTGAGCCCTTGAGGCTGGATGATTGTTTTCTCGGGGTGGTGTGCACTGAGAACTTTCTTCCCAGAAGTGCATGATGAGCTCAGCAAGTCGTGTACGGCACCTTTTACTGCCAGAAACCGGCCGGTGGGCTCCTCTTCCCTCACCACCCTCTATGGCTGTGCAGCAAAGGGGTATTCGGCGATCACGCTGGTGGAGCGGGTGGTAGTGATGCAGTTGTGTCCACCTCCTCCTGGCGTGGATACCCGATGCTTCCTTCCCGGGCCTGTAGGCATTCGTCTGGTCTAACCGGCAGTGCCTATGCGGCTTGCTGGGAAGCTGCTTCCACATTACACGCTATGAAATTACTGCAGGTGCACCACGCCAAGCCACTCAAGGACCTGCACGAGGGTGCACACGATCCTGAAGTTCTGAAAGAACTTCGAACCGCCATTGACCTCGCGCTCCGAGCGACGCAGGTCAGCACGAGTTCTCTGGGTCGTGTGATGTCCACGCTCATGGTCCAGGAACGACATCTCTGGCTGTGTCTGGCAGACATGAGGGACACTGACAAGGTTTGGTTCCTCAATGCATCTGTGTCCCAGACCGGCCTCTTCGGCGACACAGTCGAGAGCTTTACCAAGCAGTTCTTGGCTGCCCAGAAGCAGACTGAGGCGATCCAACACATCCTGCCCCGGCGGGCAGCTGCTGCCTCCACCTGTCCATCAGCTGCAGCGCCCCAGCCTGCTCGTTGCTGAGGGCCTCCCGTCCGCCCCCGCTCCCACACCGCAGCAGCCTCCAGCGGGCCGCCCAAACCTGGCGGCAAGTGGAAGAGCAAGCGGCCCTGAGACAGGCGACCCAGAGATGGAGGGATCTGCTCTTCGGGAGATAATGAAAGCACCACTCCTTCCCTTGGAGGAGGGCTGGGTGGAGAATCTTTTGTTTCGTTTTTTTCCCGCCGTTGGCCTCATAGCCAACGGTACCCAAATACTTGACAAAAGAGCAGTTTCCTTTATCTCTGGGTCCCAGGAGGGCAGGGAGAATTGCGGACGGCCAAGCACCGGCCCTCACTCATCCTCCTCCTTCATCAGATGGCAGCAGCGGGCGGTTTGAGAGCATCAACAAAGGCCCTACTCGCGCACCCTCTGCCAACCCGTGGAACCAGGTGAGCCTTGCAACCCACACTCACACTACACCGAGTTGTCTTCATGAAAGTCGCGGAGGTGGCTCTTGCTCCCCTCAGAGAGCAGAGTGTTCACATTCTCAACTATCTAGATGATTGGCTGATACTAGCACAGTCTTGGGATCAGTAGTGCGAGCACAGGGACTTGGTGCTCCGGCACCTCAGCCTGTTGGGCCTTCAGGTCAACTGAGAAAAGAGCAAACTCTCCCTGACGCATAGGATCTCTTTTCTCTTTATGGAGTTGCATTCGGTTGAACAGACAGCATGCCGGAGCGGCACTTACACCACTCAGCCTGTAACATATGAGACCGCTTCAGCACTGGAGTCCCGAGGTGGGTGTGGAAGCGCGGCACTCACCGGGTCCAAGTTACACTGGCCTGTTGTCAAACCCTCAACCTGTGGTCAGATCTTGCATTCTTTTGGGCAGGGGTGCCCCTAGAGCAGATCTCCAGGCATGCTGTGGTTTACATGGATGCCTCCACCACTGGCTGGGGGGCCACGTACAATGGGCATGCAGTCTCATGGGTTTGGAAGGGCCCGCAGCTTACTTGGCACATCAGTTGCCTAAAGTTGTTAGCAGTGCACCTTGCCTTGAACCGTCTCAAAGGTCACTTACAAGGCAAGCACGTGCTGGTTTCGTGGTGTTTACATTCCGGGCCTGGTTAACCCTCTGGGGTCGATTAACGCGTATACGCGTTTTGGGGTATTTTGTCCTGATACCCCCGAAAAGAACTTAAATTACACTTTCAGTTTTGATCGTACAGATAAGTGCCATACATCAATCGAATCTGTAAAGGGTCTACTTTTTTTTGTATACAGACATAATAACAACAAAACTTTGTGCACTTATAAAATAAAGATAACAAACAAGGAGTGCTGTCTGCAGCCTTTGTCTGCGCTGATCTTCAGATACAAATGCGTCATTAAAATGAACTGTAACTCTGTGAATACTCAACGAAGAGACATGAGAGAGATATCTATAGAAAGCCTGACATGTCTTCTTTTAAACTAAACAAGTGCTGCTGAAAACAAATATTCTGTGATAAAGTAATCCATATGAAAACAACGCGATGTCCGTTTTTCATGTCTCCCTTCATTATCTTCTAATGCGACCACGCCCCCCCGCCGAGCGCGGTTTTGAGATTCAAATGTTTTACTGAAGCGCGCGGCTTTTGAATACGCCCACACAACAGAAGACAACGCAGCGAGATTGTTCTTCAAGTTTTTATTATTTTACTGTTTGCTTCGCGATGAGAGGAATAAGACATAATTCACCCCAAAAAGATGTGATGTGGTTGAGGATTTGAGATTTGGATTTCCTCAGAAAAAAGAATGAAGCACTTTATTCAGCAGAGTTCATAAACATGAGTAAGTCTCTTTTTATTTATTTATATACTTGTACTAGTTTTCACATAATGTGTAAACATTTTACTAGTTAGACTTTTTCCAAACTATAATTCCTGACTAAATGTATAATCAAGTGAAATATTATGAAGTTTCAATAACAATATACACTACTATACCTTTCAAAAGCTTGATGTAAATAATATAAATGTAACAATAAATGTAACTGTAACAAATGTAACAATCATTGCTGTTCTTTCAATTTATCCGCCCCTAAAAAACCTAAAAAAAAAAAATATTCTCAGCTCTTTTCAACATTAATAATAATAATAATAATAATAATAATAATAATAATAATAATAATAATAATAATAATAACAATAAATGTTTTTTTTTGTAGAAAATAAGATTGTTAAAAGGATTTCTGAAGGATTGTGTGACTGGAGTAATGATGCAAAAAATTCAGTTTGAAAGTCAGGTTTGATTGTTTCTAATAAACTGTTTAACTGCACTCACAAGTGAATATTAAATTATGTTGTGGGATAATAAAATATATTCTAAATAAACTACAAACATAAAATTATATAGATTTATTTTGTCCTCACATTCTTTCTTGTAACTCATCCCTCTCAGTGACACAGCTGACTGAATGGCTCATTATGCAGCTCATTATGCAGGCCTTTGTCTTCTCAGGTGTGAATTCTTGATAGTTGACGCCTACTCGCATATGACTTTTACCAACAAAAAGTGTCTTAGAAAATTTAAATCAATATATTGTTTTCTGTAAGTGAGTAAACAAGATGATTTTCACATCATTTAGAAAAAAAAAATTCTAGGCTACAAGCTCCAGTTCTCAAAATTCCTGGGAACCAATTTTCTGTATGTGTTTTATTGCCTTATTCAAGTGATTTAACATTTTTAGTTTTTCACTAACCAAGCATAACATTTTTTTTTTCTCAAAAACACAATCATGTACATACATGCTGCTCACATATTATTATAGCCCAGTTTGTGCTGATTACAGTGAGTTTAGACTTTAGCCATTTAGATATTTATAAGAAACTGAAAAAAGCACAAATGTCAGGGCATGACAAAACTTCTCCAGGCCCCAAAAATACCCTTAGACTCCAGAGGGTTAACCACAGAAACTCACAGAAAACAATAGATTGATTTAAATTTTCTAAAACACTTTTTGTTTCGAAAGGGCATATGCGAGTAGGCGTGATTGACCATGAATATTAGTGTGATTCACACCTGAGAAGACAAAGGCCCGCATAATGAGTTGCATAATGAGCCTTTCAGTCAGTCGTCTAACCAAGAGGGAAGAGTTACAATAAAGAATGTGAGGACAAAATAAATGTATATATTTTTATGTTTGAAGTCTATTTAGAAAATATTTAATTATCCCACAAAATAACTTGAGATTCACCTGTGAGTGGAGTATATTAGGAACAATCAAAGCTGACTTTCAAAGCTGAATTTTTAGCATCTTTACTCCAGTCACACGATCCTTCAAAAATCACTCTAATATTCTGATTTGCTACTCAATAAAAAGAAAGAAAGAAAGAATATATTATTATTATTATTATTATTATTATTATTATTAGTAGTAGTAGTAGTAGTAGTAGTAGTAGTAGTAGTAGTATTAATGTTGGAAAGAGATGAGATTTTTTTTTTTGATGAATTGAAAGAACAGCATTGTTTGTAACATGATTATTGTATTTATCATCACTTGTGTGCTAAATAAAAGTTTTAATTTAAATATATACTGGTCCCAAGCATTTGAATGGTATAGTGTATATTGTTACACTTGGAGTAAGACTGGAGTAATGATGCTGAAAATGTAGCTTTGATCTCAGGATTGAATTTAATTTTAAATATATATTCAAATAGAAAGCAGTTATTTTAAATAGTTAAAATATTTCACAATATTACTGCTTTAGCAAATGCAATTTTGTGTATTTTGGATCAAATAAATGCAGGCTTGGTGAGCAGAAGAGAAAGCTTTACAAAAACATGCAAAATCTTATTGTTCAAAAGCTTTTGACTGGAATTGTGTCATGTTGAAATATATAAATGAACATCACATACCTGGCATTTCCAAAAGGTATATTGTTTATGTGCTCTGAAGGACATAATTTTTTGAAGAGACTTTGAAGAGATGGGAGTGTGTGCCTCGCTTGGTCTTAGATGTATTCCAGGTTCCTGAGTGGGCTGCTTATTTGCATTGGCTCGCTTTGCAACAGTTTTTTTTTTTGCCCTGTTATCCTTTACCTGAAATAAATTAAGCATGCTGTTTACTCAAATAAACTTCATTATTATTCTGATGGTCACTGATACTAGTAATAATTTATAGGGAAAAAAAAGAGCACAATTACCACATAGCACATTTATTATCAGTGATATTTACAGCTTACTTGATACATTTATACCTCAGACGATCGCAAACACCAATGACGGGGTATAACAAATTCAAAATATTTACACCAGAGCAGATATTCATGAACAGAAGCTTATTTACATTCTTAAAAACACCAAGCATGCATTGTATGTGGGCGTATGCAATATATATATAGTTATAAACATATATGGCTATATTCGTGAACAGATAATAGCCTATCACAGTAAAGTTTTGTCTAAACATTCATACTGACATTAAGCTTGCAACATTATAACTCATGTTACTTTTATATCGTATTGCTGTCTATGTTATAGAACATAAAAAAAAAAAAAAACATTCTGGCATCGTGAAACATTGAAATGATGTAAATGAAGCTTCATAATGTTTCACTTGATTATATATTTAGTCAGGAATTATAGTTTGGAAAACATTTAGCTAGTAAAATGTGTACAAGTTATTAGAAAACAAGTAGATTAAAGTAGATTAATAATAAAAAAAAGACTTACTGATCTCTGCTGGGTCAAGCCACATCTTATTCTTAATCTTATTCCTCTCAGTGCATCTTCTTGAGGTGAATTATGTCTTATTCCTCTCAGCGTGAAGCGAAAAGTAACATTTAAAAAACGTGAAGAACAGTCTCGCTGCTTTGTTTGCTGTGAAGTGGGCGTTTACCCGCCGCGAGCTTCACGTGGATGATGGTAATTTCAGTAGGCGCTTAGCGCGTGGGCGTTGTTGGTTTTTTTATTATGAGGTTAGAGGTTGGAGACTGGACATCACATTGTTTTGATATGGATTACTTTATCACAGAATATTTGTTTTCAATAAGACTTGCACCATATTGGCCCACTTGGACCTGGTTCCCTGAACTAGTGCTCCTCGCGACAGCGCCTCCTTGGCCAATTCCTCTGAGGAAGGATCTACTTACTCAGAGACGGGGCACCGTTTAGCACCCGCGTCCAGACTTTTGGAAACTCCATGTGTGGTCCCTGGACGGGACGAGGAGGTTCTAGGTGATCTACCCCAGGAGGTAGTGAAAACCGTCACTTCAGCAAGAGTACCGTCTACGAGACACTATTACGCCTTGAAGTTGACCGTGTTCATTGAGTGGTGTTCTTCTCCCCGAGAAGACCCCCGAAGATGCCCAATTGGGGTCATGCTTTCCTTTCTGCAGCAAAGGCTGGAGCGATGGCTGTCTCCCTCCACCCTCAAAGTCCAGGTTGCTGCTATTGCTGCGCACCATGATCCCATGTATGGGAAGTCTCTAGGTAAGCATGACCTCGTCATCAGGTTCATTAAATGGGCCAGGAGGTTAAATCCTATCCAGCCCCTCTCGATACCCTCTTGGGACCTGACTCTGGTGCTAAAATAACTACAGCAGGGCCCATTCGATCCTTTGCATTCAGTTGAGCTAAAGTTTCTTTCATTGAAAACTCTGCTACTGCTGGCACTGGCCTCCATCAAGAGGGTAGGGGACCGGCACGCATTTTCAGTCTACGATTCGTGCCTAGAGTTTGGGCCGGCTGACTCTCAGGTAATCCTGAGGCCCGGCTATGTACACAAGGTTCCCACTATACCCTTCAAAGACCAAGTGGTGAACCTGCAAGCACTGCCCCTGGAGGAGGCAGACCCAGGCCTGTCTTTGCTCTGTCCCGTCTGAGCATTAAGATGCTATGTAGACCAGACACAAAGCTTCAGGACCTCAGACCAGCTCTTTGTCTGTTATGGAGGCAGGCAGAAGGGGAATGCCGTCTCTAAACAGAGGATGGCTAACTGGATTGTGGATGCCGTAACCCTGGTTTATCAGGCACAGGGTGTGCCCTGCCCATTCAGGTTGAGAGCTCACTCAACTAGAAGTGTTGCATCCTCCTGGGCGCTGGCTCGTGGTGCCTCGCTGACAGATATTTGTAGGGCTGCAGGCTGGGAGACCCCTAATATGTTCGCTAGGTTCAATAGCCTTTGTGTTGAGCCGGTATCCTCCAGTGTTCTCATCTCTAACGGGCAGTGTTATCCGAGAGGCCCCGGTTAGTGTTGGCTTGCTAAAACTGCTCCAGAGTGTCCATACTGTAGACCCTGTTGAGTTCCTCCATCACCCTAGGCAGCTGGACACGGTGGAACGTTCGGCGCCAAGCCTTCATGATGAATCCGTGAGAACCGTGGAAGGCTGGGTTCCATATTGAGACCTAAGCAGTACTCGTATGTGTATAGTCCACGGTATAGCCTTAGAGCCTGTGTTTCCCTGGCAGACTTCTGCCTTCCCAAGAGGGTTTTAATCACCTCAATTTTCTCCATATACACCTAAACGGATGCTAGATGTGTATTTGCTTCTGAAAACTCCTTTGGGAAGGATGGGGCTTCCGCAGCATCCCTGTTCCAAGCGGAACGGGTACGTTTTCCCAGTGTTAAATAATCTCACCCAGTGAGGTAGTACTTTGACAATGGTGAGTGGAACTACTTGTTCTGAGCCCCGTCCTACACCAAATAGGGGCGCAGGTGGCTCGCACAGGGCACTGGAAGGGGCAGCACCCATGGCGCTTTGGTAGGGATCCCAATTCGTCTGTCACCAACGTGACATTGAGAGTGACCGACTGAAAGGGAACGTTTTCTTCTGTGAAGTGTGTTTCCTCCGTTTCTCTATCTTTCTCCATTTCCTGTGGTGCAAAGGGGTTGTCTGTCAAAAATCAGAAAATCCTCTCAAATTCACCATAAAGTTACTGTGGTTTGAAAGCTCTCACACACATAATACACTGGTAGAGGGGGAAATGTGGGGCAAGTTCAAACAGAGACACACGCTCTCTCTCTCTCTCTCTCTCTCTCTCTCTCTCTCTCTCTCTCTCTCTCTATTTCTATCTGTGTCTCTCTCTCTCTCTCTCGTTCTCAGCGCCCTCTCTCTTTCCAATCTCATTTGTGAAATTCATTTTCCTGTCACCATGACTCAGTCTCTAATTCATCCCTCATGATTCCTCATGTCAGTCCCATAATGCCATGCTCCTATGCTTCCTCAGAGACCATTAGAGGAGTGATAGGGATGGACTGTGTCTAGCTCAGCGACATGCAGGTGGTTTGTTGGGAAGGGGAAAGCAAGGACTCACAGATCATCAGTGTACTGTCTAATGCATATTGCACACAAAATTGCCTTTTCCAAATTGGTAAGCTCCAATCTGATTGGCTGGCTTCATGCAATTACTGGGAGTCAGGGTGTAGAGGTTTTATTATTCTGCCAAGAAATATAGTCGTGTTTATATGTTCCCAGGCGGTTTTATTCAGGAGGTTCTTTAGAGAAGATGTTGTGTAGAGTGTCATCAGAAAGGATTTTAATGGTTTTGAATAAATTGAAATGGGGATTTTTTTTTTCTTTTCTTTCTAGTACCATTTAGCAAGTGTGCATTAAATTAATCAAAAATCACATTAAATATATCAATGATTTTTTTTTTATATTTTAAATAAACACATTATTATTATTATTATTATTATTATTATTATTTTTATTATTATTATTTTTATTTTTATTAATAATAATATTAATTTTCTTGCTTACTAATAATAATAATAATAATAATAATAATAATAATAATAATAATAATAATAATAAAGGTTCCTTCAGCAAATTTGCATATTAGATTGATTTCCGGTATATCAATGATTTTTTTTTTATATTTTAAATAAACACATTATTATTATTATTATTATTATTATTATTTGTTTTCAAATATATATATATATATATATATATATATATATATATATATATATATATATATATATATATATATATATATATTTATTGAGAAGCAAACTTTTTATTGAGCAGTAAATCACCCTATTAGAATGCAATGCAGGATTTTTTTTATTTTATTTTATTTCTTTTATTTATTTATTTTTTTCATCGTAGAAAACATTAATTTTAGATTTTGATAGTATTTCACACAATTTCAGTTTTTACTGTATTTTTGATACATGCAACCTTTGTGAGCATAAGATACTTTCTAATAATATTTTCTTGCTTACTAATTTGTTGTCTGATAGTTCAAGCTTGAGATTCTGAGGTGACATTAAGCAATTTAATTTTACATTAAATATTGCAATTATTAATAAAGAATATTCAATGATCACACCTGCATATTCCAATTTGTCATAGAGACAAGAGCTCTGGTGGCACTGTATTAATACAACAGAAATGTGATACTAGCACCACGACCAGGACATAATACTGTTTCCTCAATCCGTTCAGAGGAGGTATAACAGCAGTAATTAAACCATTTAGACTCCATATGGAATATTAGAACTGCTGAATGTCTACAGAAGCCTGAAAATTACAGAGTGGAAGCCCAAAAAATAACAAACTCTTTCAACATAGCCATCATGTTTTAATAAACACATATGTCTGAATGCAAGGAGGCTGTTCTTTTCTTCAGTTCGTTTATTTTCTCTTGATAACAGACGGAGTGACAGGTCTCCCTCCAGGGATAAATATTTAAATTCATGTGGAAATAGGGCTGCCTTCTATAAATGGCACGACCATACAGTGCACCTTGTGAAAAAAAGTGACAAAAATCTCTGAACGTCAGCGTGCATAGTGGATTCATTATTATTTGTTGCTGATGTGATCGTTGCTGCATTATTCCACATTTTTATCGCACATTATGGATGTAAATCAGACTTTGTGTCGTTATTTGCTTTGCTTGCACTCACACAAAAATGTCAGAGTGATGGAAATATCGATTCTGGCCTCTCATTCGGGAGCAGGTATGGAGCTTTAGTCCTGATGAGGGATGAGGGTTGAGTCTAACGCTGGTTTATGGGATGCTGAAGCACCAAATGGCCCATGTTATTAGTCTGATGACGAGAGGAATGGAGCTGCCATGTCACGAATAGATTAACTCCAGAGGATGGTTGGTCATGGAGAATTGCTTCTTTAGCTCTATTTCCATAAAAAAAAAAAAAAAAAAAAAAACTCAATAAAAGTACAAAAAATAGATTTTTAGTGTACTAAAGTGTTAAAAGTAAAAAGTACTGATTGATAAATGTTTATTTGGTAATTTTAACTTGCATTCTTTTATATTTAATACTTTTATTTTATATGTTTTATATATTCCTACTGCTCAAAATATCTGGGGGAGGGGGGCTTGTCATACAAAAAAATGATATATAGACGTCGCAGAGGGCAAAATATATACATTGTTTAGGAATATGTTATGCAAACATAGTAGTTTAAACTGCTTCAGTAGTAGGAGGATGCCTAGGAATTAATTAGTGTTATTTTAATGTTATATTTCATTTTATACCTTGAGAGGGTGATACACAAATGTGGGCATGGTCATCATAAAGTGGCTTCAAACAGCTCAGCCTTTTACAACTGATTTAGTTCATAAATAACTGACAGTAGCAACATAAATGTGATTTTCATTTACAATTATAAATCCTAAAATTCAGAATTTAGGAACTTACTTCTCATGCCATCAGTCGCGCCATGAGACACCTTGAGTGAATTCACTGGAAACTGGCTCTGACCAAATCATTTGAATTAATGAGTCGTTGCTTCGAGAATAGCTGTAATCCAATTAGTCCATTTTTTTGCGATTTGTGAAGTGATATAACAGGTTAATTGAAAAGAATTAACTCGTCTTGGAGTGGGAGATGGTTTCTCCAATGCAAAATTATAAGAAACAACGTGTTTGAAGAAAAGCAGTGTTTTATGCTTTTAGGTAAAAAAAAAAAAAATAAAAAAAAAAAAAAATTCATCAAAATAAAAATAGTCTGATGATAAAGTACAGATACTTTAAAGATGTATTTAAGTAGAGAAACAAGTAAAAATACTTTGTTACTGTCAACCACTGATAGAAACAAACACTGAACGAATCCCAGTTCAATTCTATCTATTAAAAACACAACTGAAATCAAAGATATTGCACAACCTCCCCTGATTTTTAAACATTTTAACACAATTAGTAAATTAATAAAGACGCTTACAAAGCTATACACTTTAATAACATCTATAGATACCAATAGTGCAGCACCAGTTAAACAATGGTAGAAAGACCTCAATATCAACACAGATGAGGAATTCTGGAAAACACTTTGCAGAAATATTTGTATTATTACTACAAACACTTATATCCAGGTAATTCAGTATAAAATTGTACATAGAACATGCATTACACAACGCAAGATGTTTAAAATGGGCATAGGAATTTCTGACAGATGTACCAACTGCAATTTAAATACACAATTCATTTCCTTTTTGATTTCAATCCCTGCTCAAGAGAATACAACTTTGATTGATCCTTGATCCATGAAATAACAAGAGCAACAATCATTGAGAATGTTGGCAATGTTGAGAAGTTTTGTGTTGCATCTCGCTGTGTTCTGATTATGTTGATCATGCTATTAGTCATCTGTCCTTTGTCTCAATGTATTTTAAAGTGATGCCATAAATATCTCTTGCTTCGGCGATTCTTCCATTTCCTGCGGTAACTCTGGCAGTCACTTATGCCTTATCACACCAATTATGTAGAGGCATGGCACTTTGGCTTTTTTTGCTCATCAGACGCTCATCTTTTCCCCGTTTATTTATTCATCGGCTCCGTCCGGCTATGGCATGTGGCAGTCTTTCATATATACGCTTCATACGTTTCTTGCAAGCACGAATCATCGATCTCTGATCTCCCTCTACAACACATTTTTCAAAGCCCTTTGTTCATTGTAGGAAATGTTAGAAATGTTAGTTGTTACGGTGAAAATTAGAGGCAGGATTGAAACCCTAGTGCTCCAGACAGTATTGTATTACACAGAACGTATGAATAATAGATGCCTTGTGTCCGGGATTATACAGAGTGGTGTTAAAATGAAAGTGTGTTTTCAACAGAACTGTATTGTATTACAGCATTATGAAAGTGTTTTGCCTGAATGCAGGTGTTTAATGTTGGTTTGTATTCGGGAAGCTTTTTTGTTTGATTGTTGGTGTGACAGATGTGAGTGACATAAGGAAATGAAAGGATATTCAGTGTGTCGCTGAACCAGAGCTCTTCTGTGTATGATGAGGTGCTTGAGTTAATCTCACACCACTTTATATTTAGCAGTTCAAGCTGCTTTCAAATCAACTTTAGGCCCAATTTTTATCACTCAGCAGCTGGTGGGGAGCGTGACGCTTTTAAGCTGGACTGAGAACAGTGCAGCCAGTGGTCTGTGATAACAGTGCAAGACACAGTCTAGTCAAATGCTATATAAAAACAAGAGCATGTTTTTACTTTTAACACTGATAGGGACATTTTAAAACCATTCAAAATGACCAGATGTTTTGCCCAACAACACAGTGCCTGTGTTCATCTGTTCCATCTGAAAAGGCAGTTATCAGTTTATGTTCAGTCATATTTTAAAACCATTCAAAATGACCAGATGTTTTGCCCAAACACATTTTGTCAATAATTTTCTAATCTTTCAAAATAAAATAAGCATCTCTATTTGGGCACTTTTCTCAGCAGTTTTTGTTTGTTTGTTTGTTTGTTTGTTTATTTATTTATTTTTTTTCTGTTTATTACCGAAGCGTGTGATGATGTCACAACTAATATTTATTTATTTATTTATTTATTTATTTATTTATTTATTTATTTATTTATTTATTTATTTTTAATTATTTCAGCTAATTAATATCATGCAATTAATTTATTGAAAATATTATTATTATCATTATCATCATCTTAATAATAATAATAATAATAATAATAATTATTATTATTATTATTATTATTATTATTATTATTATTATTATTGTTGTTGTTATATTAAATTAATGGCGATTAACTGAATGATTAATAACAACAACACAATAATAATAATAATAATGATGATGAAATGAATAATTTACTGGGGTAGGATAACTGTAATATTTGGCACACTACTTCTGATGTCAATATTCAAATCTACACCCATGTACAATACATATGCTGATGCTTTATCTGTACACATGATTTATTGATTTTTCCTTTCTTTGACTGTTGTCTCTCAGCATGAGTGCATTTGTTTGCAAGAACAAATGCAGTGCAAATAACATGCAGTGCTGCATAAAACTTGAATGAAACTTTATTGAAGTTGCTGTTTCTTTTCTTTCATATAACATTGTGGGGACTATTGTTTTTTTTTTTTTTTGTTTGTTTTGTCTAAGAATGTGTGAATTTGTTTGTGTTGTTGTTTTTTTTATTTTATCTTTTTTTTTTCATTATCTTCTGGATCATGTTTGACAATGCATTTGAGCTGATTATAACACATCAATTCCCACAATGCAGTCTGTGTTCTGATGTGGGTGGAATGGCAGGTTTTTTTGTATTAATTTTTTTTTGGTTCATGTTTTTAATTGTTAGTTAAGCATTAGGAAACAGTTAATTCATCATTTATAAAGCAATTAATAGACATTAATAAGCAGTTTATAAATACAGATATAAATGCTTTATACTTGATTTAAAAGCATATCTATAATGTATTTAATAATTGTTTTTTCATACTTTATTAATGATCAATTTATCATTTCTAAATGAAGTATAGCATTATTTACACACCAGTTATAAAGGAGTTGTCAGTGGGTTCATAAGATCACTTAGAAATTGTAAGTAAATGATTAATAAAACTATTTAAATTTGCATTCATACATCTTTTTATTCAGTCATATAGTTATAGTTACTTAGAGTGTTAATAAATGGTTTATTAACATGTATTTCTACTGATATTCAGGGTAAATTCAGGTAGTTATAAAACATATGTAGTTGTTAGTTAACTATTTTTGTGAGCTCATCTAAAGTGAGGACTATTTATGCCTTGTAAAGCTTTTACAAATGAGATTTAAGGGCTGTTAATATTTCTATGTTCTGTATCACTGTGTTGTGTTTGTTTCCTTTTTCTGTTTAGAAGATAACTGAGACTTAAAATATCGTTTATAAATGCTTTACAAGGCATAACTAGTCCTCACTTTAGATGAGCTCACATAAATAGTTAACTGACCACTACTAAATGCTTTATAACTACCTGAATTTACTACATTTACTTACAATTTCTTGTGATCTTATGAATTCACTGGCAACTCCTAAATAACTGGTTTGTAAATAATGCTATACTTCATTTAGAAATGATAAATTGATCATGAATAAACTATGACAATAAAGTTATTAAACACATTATAGATATGCTTTTAAATCAAGAATACAGCATTTATATCTGTATTTATAAACTACTTATTAATGTCTATTAATGCTTTATAAATTATGAATTATCTGTTTACTAATGCTTAATTAATGATTAATAGTGTGCAGTTATTATAAAGTGTTACCGTTTTTTTCAGTTTTTTCAAAATCAAATAAATGAATGGTGTACAACTGAGAGCATGCAACTGCAAGCTCATTGCAAGTGTTCACAATGACAGCAATTAAATGTTTCAGAATAACATTTTATTTTAATATGTGTTGTTTGATTTATTGGATTCTTAATTATTGTAGTATTTATTTGTATTTATGATTATACTAATTCTAACTATTTTCCTCTAATGCAGTCTGTTTTGGGCTGTTTGGGAAGAGAATGATGTAAAATGTAAAAAGTGTTGTCTTTGTACAAATTGCATTCATTCTTGCAAAAAAATAAAATCAATAAAATAAAATAAAAAAATAAATGAAAATAAAATAATTGCTTTCAATATGAACTTTATTCATACTATATTATTCAAGATTTATTGGCATATTATGGACTTTATTCAGTGTAAATAATAATAATAATAATAAGTGTATAAAATTTGAATTAAATTAAGTTTTCTTGTGTTTTGTGTTTTGGATGTTGGTTGGTGATGCAAGACTTAAATATATTTTGTATATTTTTACATATATCAGTTCAGTCTGTGTCACAGGTCTATACTTTGACAGTTATAAACTTGACAGACAATTCTAAGTAATTCTGTTCTCTTTTTGTCCCCAGATGGACCTCTAGGACCGAGAGGCTTAGTGGAGGCCACAGAGATGTGCACCCAAGAGTGTCTGGTGTTGGGCCACTCCGACAACTGTTGGATGCCACCGAGCCTGAGCTCGTACCCCTCGCCCAAGTCCCCCGTTTCCTCTTTCAACAACCAAAAGGAGTGGGCTAAAGAGAGACTGCTGAACGGCCACACCCTGACCCGCAGCTGGAAGAGTGAGCGCGGAAGCCAGGAGCAGTTTGGGGACAGGAAGACCTTCGGGAGCTCGGAGGGACATTTTGGCAGCGGTGGTCCCATGGCCGACATCCCATTGGCCAGCCTGAAATCTTACCAGCCCGCATCCGGCCCCAACAGTCCTAAAGAACAGCAGCTTTAAAAGTGTTTTTTGTGTCCGGATCATCCCAGCAACTTTTGAGAGCTTTAGTCCATTCCTCTTTCTTTCCCTCTTTTTCTTAGATCGATGCTAATGCGGTGTGATAGTTACGTGTATGGAGTAGACCTTAGACTTTATCGCTTATGCAGGACAGTATACTATGCGACTCCGACTCGCCGACGGCCCGTCTGCGGAGATCTTCTCGTGCAAATCCATAGCTGCCCTTAAACTCCCATGGTTTGCTGCAAATTCACATTAAAAGGAATCATTGTATACTTCGTCTTGAACAAAGACTGCAAACAAACGTTCAAGATGAACAAAACAGGGCTGTGCTCTATGTATCACGGTTATTAAAAAAAAAAAAAAAAAAAAAAAAAAAAAAAAACAATGTAACAGCTGACCAATATATACAAATATTGTGACGTGGTTGTTTTGAGACTATATTAATCTACACCATCCGAGAAAATGGAATTTACAAATCGAGAAAGCGTTGTGCTAATAACACTGTTAGTGGAAATTGTTTAGTCTGTCATCGTTGAAGTGTTTGTAAATAGGGCTTAATACTAACCGATTTTATGTACATGTAATAATCACATGGAATAGATCAGTGAACATGACAGCTGTCTTTTATCATTCATCGTACAGGACGCATTGTTTTTATCGGCCTTTTGTCATAAATGTCATTGTCTTCTGGAACAGAGGACCACAGTCTGGATCTGTAAAGCAAACACACACAAACACTCATACACACACACACACACAGGTTTAATGAACGAATCCCGAATGATAATGTCAGTCGGTCATGACATTGCACAATTGCCCCATTTTTGCATTTACGGAATCGATGAACCTGGCAAACGTATTTTTTTCAAAGCTATTTTGTATTATTGATGTAAATGCTCAATTTCTACTTACTGAAACGGAAAGCTTGATGTCTTTTCCTCAAAAAAAGAAGAAGGGTGTTACAATTCAACAGCAATATATTTGTAAATTCTCGACATCTAATTTCAAATGTCATTCTTGTACATTTAATCGAACTTGTGCTTTAATTGAGAGTAGTATTTGCAAACTTTGAAAACAAAATCCTTTTTTTCTTTCATATATTGTGTATGCCCACGTTTTTTGACATGTAAGAGAAGTGAGTGTAGTTTTCATGTCTGTGAATTCATGACAAATGCTACATATCGTACCGAGGTTTTACGAGAACAAGCGCAGCAGCCCCTCGTCTCTGAATGCCAAACACAGTAAATGTTTGTCAGGCGCCAATATGCTCCAGAGAAAAAAGAAATGAATAAATAAAAAATAAACTGTCCAAACTGCAGAGGGTATTAAAAGACAGAAAAAAAAAACAATGAACGAGCATGTGCATAGTTCAAGGACTGAGATTTTGGTTTGATTTCTGTTTTTACTTTAAATGTTTGGGCCGTTCATTTTCCCTTCTTGTCACATGGCATGGCTGCCAGTTCAGACAATGAAACTGCATGCTTAACAAGACGAACTAGCTTTTAAATGACTTCTTTTTCA
The DNA here is from genome assembly GCF_018340385.1 of Cyprinus carpio. Lineage (NCBI taxonomy): Eukaryota > Metazoa > Chordata > Actinopteri > Cypriniformes > Cyprinidae > Cyprinus > Cyprinus carpio. The sequence continues at coordinate 4,925,559 of NC_056602.1, forward strand.
TTTGTTTGACAACTATTGATTTGTATCGCAGTGAGCTCATTCATTTTGTATAGCACCTTTATGTTGAATCACAATATTTAAAGTACAAAAAAGGGTATATAAAAAAAAAAATCTATATGAAAAGAGACAAGAGTGGAGTAAGTTGCTTTCAGCAGTATGTTTGTTGGTTGTGGGGACGTTTGCCATCGTAGATATTTAAACAGTTACTCCTTGTTACTGCTCTACAGGTATACCGCTACTGCAATAAATGTTTTAAATTCAAGCATGTTTGTGCCTTGTTTTGTTCCTCGCTGGACTGTTTATTTTATTCATTTATTTTATGGGAATATTTAACAATAGTTTCATCCACCATGTATTTATGGTCATCAAGCAATATCACTTCTTGCTGGTTGATCTTTCAGAGTGAGAAAAGAGGGAAAAAAATAAAAAAATGAACGTGCTGTCAGAATATATAAAGCTTTAGATGAGAATTTTTAATGTTTTTGTTTATATTAAATTCTTGAACTTTAGCAAGTTCTCTCTCTCTCTCTCTCTTTCTCTTTCTCTCATGTGAAACATCTGAAAAAAAGGAAACATAAGCATGTCTCAGTTTTTTCTTCCTATAGTCTCTCTCTCTCTCTCTCTCTCTCTCTTAAGTCACATTAACTCTACATGTTATTGTAATATCTAGTTGCAAAGTACATTTTAAACTTTTAAGAGCCTGTAATACCTAATACCCCACTGGCACTGACATATAGATATATTTAGTACAACTGGTCATTTTCATAACAAGTATTGCATAATTTTATCTTTATGTATCTTAGTACATTGCTACACATCTTCTTACAAATACTAAAGCACAGAAACTTCAGCAAGCCCAGACTCTGTGGAAATGCATTAAAATATGTGACCCCGGGCCACAAAACCAGTCTTAAGTGTCAATTTATTGAAATGTATGGTTTATTAGGATTGGACAATATTTGGCCACGATACAACTATTTGAACATCTGAAATCTGAGGGTGCAAAAAAATCTAAATGCTGAGAAATTCTTAGCAATGCATATTACTAATCAAAAATTAAGTTTTGATATATTTACGGTAGGAAATTTACAAAATATCTTCATGGAACATGATCTGTACTTAATATCCTAATGATTTTTGGCATAAAAGAAAAATCCATAATTTTTACCCATACAATGTTTTTTATGGCTATTGCTAAAAATATACCCCAGCGATTTAAGACTGGTTTTGTGGTCCAGGGTCACATATGGTAAAATGTGTTGATAGTACAACACTCTTACTGGTATATACAAGCTTTAATCAATTTAGATAATCTATTTGTTGATGCTTTACAATAAGTTCCAATTTGTTAACATTAGTGGATGCATTAGGTGTCAAGAACATTTTTTTATGTGTTTTTATTAAAATTGTTGTTATTTTTTTTTTTTTTTTTTTTTTACAATATTTATTAATCTATATTTATGGCAATTCAGAAATATACTATTGCTCATTGTTAATTCAAGTTTTCTATAGTGGATTAACTTTATGTATATATATATATATAATTTGTCAATCTGTCATTTTATTTTAAGGTGCAATTCTCAAAATTAACTGTCAACTGCCTCAATGACCTCCTAATTTGCTGCTTTTTTATTAGTTAGAATACAATAGTTGAGTTTAGGTTAAGATTAAGGGATCTAGAATATGGTCATGCAGAATAAGGCATTAATATGTGCTTTACAAGTATTAATAAACCACCAGTAGCATGCATTCCAGTTAAAAGCGAGAACAGGTCCTTGAAGTGTTACCATTCAGTTGAAATATTCTTTATCATTATTCCATCAAATACATTAAAAAAAGCTAAAGAACTGAACCTTATAGTAAAGTGTTTCCATTTTTTTTTTTTTAAGGAAACTTTCCGTGGGAGGTATATGAAATATGTGATATGAGATATGAATGTGGAAATCTGTGGATTTTTCTTCATGCACAGATTCCATGTGGTTCTGGTCATTACAAACACAATACTGTCAACACTTTGTGACCTTGGTTTCCAGTGACTGCTATTAAGAAGACAGATCACAAGTTGGTGTGGGCTGAACACAATGTGGAGTTCTCGTTTAGCTTTCTCTCCTCGTTCACTCGTTCACCATGCTTTTTCGGCGGTGGCGTTTTGCCCAAGCCGTCAATAGAGTTTTTGTTTACACTGTCTGGTGCTTGTGCTTTGGCTCCGAGGCAAATTGCTAGGAAGTGAATTTAGCATGAAACTGATGCCCAGTAATGAAGGCCAAGCATACAGGCGAGCGGTTGGAGTAATTATATTTCTTTTGCTCTCCCCCCTCCACTTTTTTTCTTTTTTTTTCTCTCTCTCTCTCTGGTTTCTCCTCCTTCTGTTGATATGTTTATCTAGCCTCCCCCAGTGGACCTGCTTAAATTCGTATTCTCCACGCTAGCTATCTACTTGGGCTAGAATAGCTTCTGAAAAGCTTCAAAGCTAATTGCCTTGGAAGTGCAAGGGGAAGCAAATTAGTGTCACACCACAAGAAGTGAATGAAACGTTCCCATTTCCTATTCACGTGGCTTTGTGAGAACAATTTCGAATCCACACCGGGCCTCCACTGGGCCAGTGAGCGGCAGACGAGTGGCCCAACTGAGATTTGGTCGAAGAAAGTCTGAAAGTTGTTGAATTTTCCTGAGTGCTCATTGGATGAGGCAGAGAAATGGAACAAATTTGTCTTGAAATTGGATGTAATATCAATAGGGCAGAAAATAATGAGCAGGTACAGGTCTTTGTGTGGAACCAGAACGAGAGACGTGATCCTTGGCTTGTGTGGATTCATACTGTGTCCGAAGACATGATACCGAGGAGTAGTTCAGCGGCAAATGAAAAGTCTGCCATTTTGAAATCCCTTGTGCGGTTACAAACCCTATATGACTGATTGTCTTCCACTGGATTTACACAGAACGTTCATGCTGCTTTTTTTTTCCATAGACTGGAACAATATTGTGACCAGGGCTTTTAAAGCTCCTAAAAGGACAAAATGCACCGTAAAGCAATCATACATCTATATCTTCTGAAGTTATACAATCATTTTGTGTCAGAAACAAACCAAAGTCGTTTTTTGTTTTTCCTCCACTGGCATGTCCACTACATTACCCGTCAAAAGTGTAAGGTCAGGTATTTATTTATTTAGAGCTTAATGCTTAGTAAGAAAGCATTAAATTAATCAAAAGTGACAACACAGACATTAACAATGTTAGAAAATATTTCTACTCCTAGTAAGTTCTGTTGTTTTGAATATTCATCAAAGAATGCTTTTGCCATCACTGAAATACATTGCATTTTAAAATGCTTATTGTAACAGAAAACAGCTTTGATAAATGGAAATCATATTTCGTAACATTTTTTTTTCTGCTGATTTCTTTATAGATTAAATAAATGTCTGTAATGTTATGTTGCTGATTCAATCACATAAAATATTATCACAGTTTATTTATATATTGCACATGAAACACAATTTAGGGTCAAGCCACCCTGTTTAACATTAATTTCAAATTCATATAACTTCCCTGCATCCATAAGACACAAAAGGAGAAAGTGTGAAAAAATAGCTAGTTGCTCTTTTCCATGCACTTATAATAAATTGAGACTGAAATTTTCAAGCTTCATAAATTACATAAAATCATCATGGAAATATCATTAAGCAGCCATACATCTTAAATATATTAATCACACAAACATGACTTCAAAAGACTTGGAATGTAATGGTAAAGTAATAGACTTATTTCATAAAACTTTAATTGTGCTTTGTTATCATTTTGGAGTTTGACAGCCATAGCCATTTACTTTTTTTTATATTTGAAAAGTTTCCAAGATATTCTTTGGAAGAAAATAAAAGCATGCAGGATTGGAATGATATAAGAGTGAGTAAATAATGACAAATTTTATTTTTTTGTGAACTACACCTTACTGCATGTGTCTGTGTGTGTTATTCTGTGCATTTGGCAGAAGAGATTCTGTGGAAATTCAAACGGGATTTGATAGCTCTGTGCTTTTAGGGCTACAGCCCCAGTTCCCTTTTCTCGCTCTGCACCCGACACAGGCAGACAGAGTATTTAATGAGAGGACAGTGGAGCAGAGCGACTATGGATTTCTTGCATTTTGAGTCAAACAACATGCAGCATAAACAGAAGATGATGCAACAGTGGAATAGTGAAATACCAAAAGTTCAGCTGCAACAGGCAAAGATTTGTGACAGACATGTTGTGCATGATCATTTTACTAGAGAAACTAAGAAGAAAGAAGAAATACATAATAAATACCCTGACAGCCATTTTTCTTTTAAAGTTAGTTTTATTCAGCCAAATCTAGGCATTCTGAATAAAGATTGAGGAGGATCATTTTGAGTTATATTTATAGAATTGTGGGATACAGACTTGCAATTCTGATATTTTTCCCCCCACAATTGTGATCTTTTCCTCGCAATTCTGAGTTATTTTCTCAGAATTCTGAGAGTTAAAGGGGTCATATGGTGCTTTTTTAAAGTTCATTATTTTGTGTATTTGGTGTAACAGAATATGTTGACATGCTTTAATGTTCAAAAAACACATTATTTTTCGTAATTTTGTAAATTATTGTAGGTTTTTTGTAGGCCTCTTTTCTTTTCCTATCTTTTAGATTTTTTGTTTTGTACTAATTCTGTAATTCTGAGTCTGCTCTGATTGGCCAGCTGACCCAGTACATTGTGATTGGCCAATCACCGCAAGCATTCATCGGAAATGTAACACCCTTTCCATAAGAGCGAGCTTCATCTTTCAAAATAAATGCAAAGACAGTTAATAATGTTTTACAATCAGTTCAAGCCTGAAGGGGGAACAGAGTCGCATGACAGACACAGTGATGATGCTTGTATGTGTTTGCAGTACACAAGCCACAGACGGTTAAGACAGCTGACTCCACTGTGTGACCCTCTCTCTCTCTCTTTCTCTCTCTCTCTCAAACACACACACAACGCGCAAAACTCCACATTTGAACGGTCAATAGCAAATACTTTAGTAACCAAACATACTTACAGAAGCTGGTTCAGAAACGCCAGATTGTCGTAGCAAAGTCAGAATTAAATATGTGGGGGCGTGTTTGAATGAGCCGTTTTGGGGGGGCGTGGCAGAGTCTTAACTTTGTTAAAGAATATCTCTTTGGATTTGAGACTTTAGTCTTTGCAACTTTACAGATCTTCTCCAGGCACCAAGAGCTTGTAACACTCCAAAGAGAAAGGAAAATTTGAAATCGCATCATATGACCCCTTTAAACTTGCAATTCCGACTTATGAAGTCCAATTCTGTGGAAAAAAAAGTGAAATAAATGTGTGAAATAAAGTCCCAATTGCTAGAAATAATGTCAGAACTGCAAGATATATACTCTCAATTCTCAGAAAAAAGTCGGCGAATTTATATCTCGCAATTCTTTATAACATGCAGTTGCGACTTCTGACTTTATAACTCACAATTACGAGTTTAGATCATGCAGTTCTGAGAAATAAAAGTCAGAACTGCAAAATGTAAACACAATTGCAAGAAAAAGAGTCAGAATTGTGAGATAGAAAATACGTAATTACCTTTTTTTATTTTTACTCAGTGGTAGAAATGGGCTTCCATAGATAACTGCAACTACTTTCATGGGTTTGAAGTAAATCATCCAAGTTAGTTAAAATCAGTATGTTTATAGATTCTTATAATGACAGACAAAGCTATTGTGCCTGTACTTGCGTCTGGCCTAAGTAAGTATGATTTCATAACTTCAGTAGACTTCAGTAGACATTCAGTTCTGAGGGTAAAGACTCTAGGGTAAAGATCTAGATGTCATTGATTCTACTTCTACTGTCTGAATCAAATTCTCTCAAAGACCCTGCAGGCTCTTGGTAAAGCCAGCTAACAACACTTAATAATGAATTGATCAATTTGACCTATCTTTGATGTGTTTTTTTAAATGCACCGCACTTTCAGACATCAATGTTAAGTAATATGCAACAAATAAATGCATTGATAAATTAAGCATTAATCAGGGGTTGCACTTTGCTGAAGTGTAGACTGAGCTCATAGATGTTTTTACTTTAAAAGAGTCAATGATTTTTGTCAATGACATGCATTTGCTTCTCAGTGATTTACAGTGTAAGTTCACGTTCCTTGAATGTGATCTAGATTCATGCTTTCCAGGGGCTTTTGTGTTGTTTGTGTACAAGGGCATAGACATATCCACTCTCATTCACACATTTTTAATTGCCTATTTACCTGTTTCCCACTTATGGCCACTTATTCCTTTACGAGTTTAATGAAATGATTATCTAGCCTTATGGTAGGCATAAATAAAATCCTTAACCTTAATATGTAATCTACACCAGTGCACCAATTCAAATCTGAGTGTAACTAATGGGACTAATTAACACAGTATGTAGCGTAGCCTGAACGAAGGATTTCTGCTCAAACGGCCTTCTGGGATGTGCATGTTTAAAGATCTGGTAACCAGATTCAGACTAGGATAAAATAAATAAATAAATAAAATAAATGTGTTCATAGGACCACTAGACCCCCAGCTAGAAAATATGTTTAATAATTTATTAATTTATCTGGAGATAGATATTAAATTTGTTGCTGAGATATGCTATTAGACAGTCATCAACAGTTACCATAAAATCTAAAGCATATTGATTTGCATCTTTAATCCAGGAAAGCTGCAAGCAAATACTTCTTAATAATGTTAAATACAAATCAAATATAGAAAATAAATAAATCTGGTCAAGGTCACAACTATCCGTTTTAACACTTGGTTAGCAATACAGTTATTTTACAGATTATTATTATTATTATTATTATTATTATTATTATTATTATTATATATTTTTTTGTAACTGCTAACACACATTTTCAAAACTTTGTTTATTTTTTTTCAAACCTTTACACTCAAATCCAAGAATTGCACAAACAAAATACAAAATGCATCTCTTGCAAAATAAAGCACTACATTCAAAATATCACAAACACATCTCAAAAGCAAACATTTGCAAACACATTTGCCATAATATGTTTGTCATAAATAGTTACATAACTAGAAGAAGAAGAAGAAGAAGAAGAAGAAGAAGAAGAAGAAGAAGAAGAAGAAGAATAGGGGGCAGCTGTGGCCTAATGGTTAGAGAGTTGGACTTGTAACCAGAAGGTCGCAGGTTCGAGTCTTGGTGCTGGCAGGAGTTGTAGGTGGTGGGGAGTGAATGAACAGCGCTCTCTTCCACCCTCAATGCCCATGGCTGAAGTGCTCTTGAGCAAGGCACTGAACCCCCAGTTGCTCCCCAGCCGCTGGATATATAGCTGCCCACTGCTCTGGGTGTGTGTTCACTTCTCACTGCTGTGTGTGTGCACTTGGATGGGTTAAATGCAGAGCATCAATTCCAAATATGGGTTACCATACTTGGCAAATGTCATGACTTTCAATAATAATAAAAACTGTACGAATGCTTGCTAAAACTGCACATATCCTTCTTTTTTAGCCAAGATTACCAAGAAAAGTTTTAAATAATGTCCATGGATCACTGTGTGATGCTACATGGTGAGGATATTTCAGATAATTCTCAGAAGAGATGTCACATCATATTCTTTATTCTGTCTGAGCTGAAAAGTCTCGTTTAGTGTTTTATGCATGAGTGTGTGAGAAGACAAAGGCTAAACAGCGGCTACATGCCGAGCTTGTCAAGGGAGGTAATTAACAGCACAGGGTAAAATCACCTGCAGTGTTTCCTGCTTTTTAGGACACACTGAGTCCATCAGAAAACATGTACAACCAGAGCTGAGAGGAACCATCATTAGCAAGAGCTTTTGCATCACGTTGTGTTGTTTGGGAAGTGTGTGTGTGTGGGTGTGTGTGTGGCAAAGGCAGAGAAAGTAAGTTTGAGAGAGAGAGAGAGAGAGAGAGAGAGAGATAAGAGATGTATATGATTTGAGAGAGGTTTAGTTATTCTACCCTTAAGAATTCAAGATCAAATTGACTGTTAAAATCCATAGAATAACAAGGCATACATTAGTTAGTTAGTTAGTTAGTTAGTTAGTTATGTGGTACAGCAAATTACAACAACATGTGATCATGGAAGGGAAAAAATATGCTACCGTTCAAGTGTCAACAATTTAAAATTTATTAGATCAACAATATACAAAAACAAAAAACAACAACAACAACAAAAAACAAAACAGTAATATTATTATTATTATTATTATTATTTTTTTTTTTTTTTGCGTCATTACTCCAGTCTTTTTGTGGAGATTCATGATTCATTTTTTTCCAGGATTTTTTGACAAAAAAGACAAAGTTAAAAGGTACAGCTTTTAACTGCAAACATTAACATTATAATTTTCTTTACTGTCACTTTTAATTAATTTAACGCATCCTTGCAAAAAAAAAAAAAAAATTGTAAGTGTTTTATGTTTTAGCATTACACCGTAGTACAAGACCATGGTGCTTTCACCTGTTTCCATCTCTCTCTCTCTCTCTCACACACACACACACACACACACACACACACACACTCTCTCTCTCTCTCTCTCTCACGCGTTCTCTTTCACGCACAAATACACACTCAAAACATATAACACCAATTTGTGAAAAAGGAGGGATCTGAGCACAAAGTAAAGCATTACACACACTCCTCTTTCTGTTTCCACAGGGGAGCGTGTTTGATTTTCTCGAGCAGCTGCAGTTCATCCAGCAAAGCCTCTGAGCTGCGTGCAAATACACGCTAAAGTGACTTTCTCGCTAAAATGGCTGTTCTCATTAGTTATTTTTCACTTCTTTTCTCTTTTTCATACCATCTCTGAAGGTCCACAGCGAGCTGTAATCCAAATGTGCTACAACCAAGATCTAGTGCAAAGTGTCAGCTCCGTTTTTAGGCTGAATTAGATTTTGAGCATAATTGTGCCTCCAAAAGCACACTTTCTTTCGCTGTGTCTGAAAACCTTGTGAGCTGCCAAGCTAAAAACAGCATTTTTGAGTGCATTCAGTGTACTGTATAGACACAGATGCCACTCAGACACAATCACAGATACATTTCATTGCATTCACACACTTCAAAGCATTTATGTGAGGAAGTTAGTGGGATTAAACTTGTTTTAGGATGCAGAGACTTCCATTACAAGGCAGATGGAGGCAGCTGGGACAGTCTGATCTCTGGAGGTCAACTGATCAACGGGGTCAATAACGGCCTGAAACATCTTCAAATTGCCACCAGACATTAACCCTCTCTCTTTCTGTTTTTTTCTTTATTTTTTTTTTTTTTTATTTTTTTTTTTTTTTTTTTTACAGATGGAAAAGTAACAAATAAAGATCAAATCAACCCCACAGCAGAATAGAGGTCTATCTTTCATTTTCAGATGTCACAAAGCATCTACACATTACTCAAAAAATGAGTCAGTGAAGGTTGTGTTAGCATGATGGATGGCTAGATGGCTAGAAAGATAGATAGATAGATAGATAGATAGATAGATAGATAGATAGATAGATAGATAGATAGATAGATAGATAGATAGATAGATAGATAGATAGATAGATAGATAGATAGATAGATAGATAGATAGATAGAGCTTTTCTGTTTCTACAGCATCATTTATTATTGAAATTATATAGAAGTTGCAAAAACTGGTGTTTCCAGTCCAGTACCTTCACTGTCTTTTGGAGATTCAGCCCTAACTCTCTGAAGAGTAATTGAAATCAAAATTACATTTTCAGCTCCAAAGCTATAAAATGTTCCCTGTCACTTCACCTTTCCACTGAATTAAAATGGAATTAGTGGTAATTGTCGGAGCTTTAGGGATTATATTATTTAACAGGAAGCCTTTCGAACACCTGAAAGACTTTCTGGAGATAAGAGATTTCCATTAAAATCCCCCTAGACAAGACACCAAAGGAGCACCGCGAAATAAAGAGTCTCTTATACCTTCCTGTGCTAATAATTAGACAGGGACATACAGTTCTTCCTATGTGACAATCGATCGCATGATTGATTTATTAAAGATCAGTTTCTTTGAAGGCAGCAGGACACATAATGGTCATTAATTAGCTGACCGCAGGGAAACGTTTGAATTGAGAGAGTGTGTCTCTTGACATGCATGAAAACAAAAGGTTGTGCAGAACGAATATTGTGAAAGGAAAACATTGGGAAATATGATGTCTGAATTTTTTTATGATTTTTTTTTAATTCTACTGTCGGAATGATAGTTATTTGTGTGATTTAATTGTAATGTAATGAAAGATTGTTTTAATTAATAATCTTGTTTAAAACATGTTAAGCAGTTAGAATTTAATCTTAGGATCTGTGTTGATCTTATGTTGATGTTTTTTTTTTTCCTGTTTTCTTTTTTTTCTTTTTTTTTTTTCTTTAATGCCTGTATATTGTGTAACATAAAGTATAATAATAATAATAATAATAATTGTGTTGATCTTTAATAATAATAATAATAATAATAATTAATACATATATTATTTCACAGTATGCCTTATTACGCAATTATTTACAGTATGCCTATTACATAATATTATTAAATTATTATAAAATAATTTAGTTTATGAATGGATGATTGATGGATTGATAATATCTTTTTCTTTTTCTTATATTTCAATTTATTATTTACAGTTCAATTTATGAATCAATCAATCATTTTATAAAATAAAATAATAGTAATTATTATTACTTTTACTAAAAATTAACTAATACATACAATTATTTATAGGACTATTATATAATATTATTAAATGTCATTATTTATTTATTTATTTATTTATTTATTTATTTTTAAAGTAGAGGTTTAGATAAAAGAGTGCTGTGCCTCTGGCTCCACTTCAATTTATCAGTGAACTGCATATACAGAAAGAGTCTGATATGTGAATTACTGTACCGTACTGATATATGTACTTTAAAATGTATTTATCTAGAGTACAAGTCTTCTCTCATGCTGCTGTTGACGACTGATTCATTTCACATTACTTTATCCTCAGCTGCGATGGAAGATTACGTCAACTTTGTAATACAATATTGAAAGTGGGTTGTTCTGTATCATCAGTGTTTAATTACAAGTGTCTTTATATTCATATTCTGACACTGTCTAGACAGCGAACAGCACTGCTGTAACCTAGAGATGACAATGCCATAATCAGGGCTAAATCAGGCTGCCTTATTGTTTACCCAGCGTCCCTCTGTGTATTCATTAGTTTTTCATTATGATTTTAATGTTGTTGTAGTGGATGTGATTATTTTGATTATTTTTATTGCTTCTTTTAATAACATTAATGGAAATGACTAAACTCTGCTCATTTGAGATAATTTAAAGATGGGTTTAAGAATGACTTGAATGCCTTTAGAGAAATGAAGTGGATCAGAATTATTCTCCTTCCATAATTGCCCAAGGCATTTGCTCTCTGTGTGTGCATGTGTGTATTTTTAATGCTATTTTTAATAAAATTTAAATTATATTATTTATATTATTGCGTAAAAACATGCATACTGTAAATAAAAACTAACCATGTAACAATAATAATAATAATAATAATAATAAAATTATATATTAAAATGTTTTTTATAAATATTATATTATTGGTTGTTGTTGTTGTTGTTGTTGTTGTTGTCGTCGTCGTATATTTTTATATTTTACTACTACTACTACTACTAATAATAATAATAATTTGTAAGCACTTATTAATGCTAATTTCATTGATGCTAATTTCGTTCTTCTGTGGAAAACAAAATAATATTTTGATCATTACATGCAACTGAATAGGTGCCTTTAGAAGACTAGAAATGCAGTTGTAAGGAATTTTATGCAACTTAAATTATTTATGACCGATATGATGCCCTTGCACTCTATTTAAAACTTGAGAGCTTCAGTCTTGAATCATGACAACTGCTACAAGCACATTATTTAGAATGTTTTCTTTTGTATTCCATAAATATGAGAGTGGAAAACAGCTGAGTACATGATACCTTTTCATTTTTTGCTAAACTATGCCTTTAAAAAATGTGTTGGTTGATGGTTACCATGATGAGGTAAAGAGGAAAGCTTTAAATTTAACATGAAATGTTTTCCCACTTTTAAAACTCAAGCATATAATTACATAATCAATTGTGACAAGCACAACTCAGCAGAACGAAGAAACTGCGTGTCCTTCGAGGATGCTGGAAGGATGTTGTGCATGTTCTTTATTTATGTTTTAGTTTTTTTGCATTAGTGTTTGTATGGGGTATTGTGGGGACCGATATGTAAAAACGTGGCTTTAGAATCTCGTGTCCTTGGATTATATTGATGGGGTGGTTTTATAGATGAATTGGTTTTGATTATTAATTGCACTTGATTAGTAGATGAATTTATTCTGCTGAGTCTTGACCGGCTGTGTTAGAAAGACGAGAGGCCGGTCATGCATACTGATGTGAGGATCAGAGAGGAAACCTATAATATCTTACATTACGGAGAGATGCTAATGGCATCATGCTGATAAACCTGATTTATATAAAGGACATGCACAAGGTCTTCTGTGTAACGAATTCAATTGCCACAGGTTGGATTTGTGTATCTTGTATATCAAATGAAATCAGAGTGTTTGCCGTTTGACGTGGAATGTGAGTGGATTAAGTTTGATTTTGGTTTTTTTATGTTTTGTTTTTGTTTTGGTTTGTTTGTAAGCCCGTTTGCCGTGGAAGGGGAAAAAAAGACAAAAGAGAACAGAGCAGCTCATGCACATAATTCAATATAGTACACATCACACTTTCATTAATAAAAACAATAGCTACGAAATTGTTAGTTGTTAAAGATAGGAAATTGTTAATATGTTGTTATGAAAGTTTTAATAAAATATGTTATTATTCATTTTATTTTAAACTTCCAATGTTTAATCAAACATATATCTGATGTGAGATCTATTTCTTATTTGATGTGCTATTTATTGATCATTATTTTATGTGTTGTTTGTTTTTGGTGAGATGCTATTTATTGATCATAATTGTATGTTGTTGTTTGATATTATGATCCAATAAGTGTTTAGCATCATGCATCTAGATACTTGGTATAGTAGAAACTAGAATTATACATTTTGCCGATTTTATCTAAGGTCTAAGATTACAAGCAAAGAGTATATTTCTAATGTACTAGAAAATGCAAAGCTTGCACTATAAAGACCTGTATTTGCAATAAGCACTATACGATGTTCTATGTTTAATGGAAAATAGTGTATTTCTATTTTATTAGAAGATGAGTTTTTGAAAGGCAAATCGTGTTGTTAAAAGTTAGTTAAATTGCCAGCAAGCAGCAAACAAATACTTGCTTTCACAAAATCTTTCTTGAGCAGTGAACCAGGATATGTGAATATGAAGTCAGTCATGAAGAAACGGCATGCAGCAAATTACTCCACTGTAATTTAGACAATTAAAATGATGGGTTGTTCATACTGAATATTCCTAAGAACATCCTTTTTCTATGGTACAGTCACTATATACATATACAGTACATATATCTATATGTATCTGTCTGTCTGTCTATCTATCTATATATATATATTTCTTTTATGTGTTTTTATTTGTCTGTCTGTCTGTCTATCTATCTATCTATCTATCTATCTATATATATTAATATAACAATGATAAAATATTATAAATATTATATGTACAAAAAATATAAATATCATGAATAAAAGTAAAACATGGCAATTGAACCCACTTTTGTGTTTTACATAATTTAGATTCATGATGATATCTTATATGGGGTATCACCTGTTTAGTAGTGCACTGAAGCTGCTATAATGACATTTTCTTTATGAGACTGGCTTTATTTATGTGTGTGGCTTCATTTCTTTATGCGGGCAGTGTTTTTTTTGAAGGAATTTTCTTTTTGCAGGGGATTTTTTGAGGCTGTGTTTATTTATGCAACTGTGGTGTCTAATGATGAAAGAGCTGAGAGAGGAGTGAAGAATAGGAGGAAAGAGTTCTCTTACACACACACGCGTTTTTAAAATAGTCTCTTAAAACTGTTTAAAACAGTAGTGATAGATGGAGCCGTATCCCTTGTGTTTCAGTGGCATCATTTACACAGCGAAGGGCTGGACTGATGACGCCCTAACTGAATTTCCTGATGGGATCAATAGGTTGACAGACAGCGTGGAAACCAACGGCTGGAGCAAGAGATTGACAGACAGCGTGGAAACCAACGGAAAAAAAATAAAATAAAAACTCACTGACCATTTGATTAACAATATAGTTTGAAGTTTGAAATAATCAGCAATCAATGATCAGTAATCAAGTTTCTTATTCTTATCAAGGCTGCATTAATTTGATCAAAATACTGTAATTATTTTGAATTTATTACTGTTTTTTAATTTTGTGATTTTATGTTATAATTAGTTAATGTCTTTAGTATGACATTTTTATTTTAATTTTTTTATTTTATTTTATTTTTTTTATTTTTATTTATTATTTTTTTTTTTTATTTTTTTTTATTTATTTTTATTTATTTATTTCTTTGATAAAATAAAAAAAAGTAATAAATAAACAAGTTACTAAAACAACATAAAATCCATAAAAGAATAAATCACATGATAAAATGCTAAAATAAAAAAAATTTTATTTGTTTTTTTATTTTTTTTTATCTTGTATTTTTTTATATTTTTTGGTTTAATTTAATTGTTTTATTTGACTTTCTTGATTTATTATTTTTTTCCGCTTCTTTAATAAATAAAAAAGTAATAAATAAACAAATGAACAAATAAATGCATAAAATAAATACATATAAAATGTAAATAAATAAATAAATAAAACTATTTTGTGACAATATACTGTACACAGTTTGGTGTCAGAATTATTATTATTATTTCTTTCTTTTTTAAAAGAAAGAAATACTCTGATTTCACTTTGTATTAGGTGGCCTTTAACATCACTTAACTACGACATTACCAAGAATTATTTAATACAATATGATTATTCGGTTGTGTACAATGCAGATGCATTTATTGTGTACATGCATGCTTTTACATTGTACTTTTATTAAAAAAAAAAAAAAATCATGCATGTAATTACATCTGTAATTAATTTCTGTAATTACATTTATAATCACCTTCTTACTGCCTTCTGTTAAAACTTAACCCACATACCATGTGAAAGCCTTTTTTGTGACTAACCTTAGCCCATATCCCACTTCAAGTTGCAGAAACAAGGACTGTTTTGCAGTACCAGTTTATGCAGGACAATATGAACAACATCAGTAAATTGACTTAATTTTTGAGCGGTTTAATGAATTTGATCGTTGCAAGTATATAGTAGTTAAGGCCAACATAATGAAGTTTTAGAAGGTGGGACCAATACTGTTTATTCAGCAAGAGGATGTGTTAAAACTGAGTTCAATTTTTCTTTTTTTTTTTTTATTAGAGAGAGTTGGGGAGAGCGAACAGAGGACAAAGCGAGGAGAGAAAAAAACTAAAATACCTACCTATTACCTACTGATAATTATTACTCTATTATATACTGAATTATTATACTGAAAAGCAAATAACTTTGCTGAAAAAAAAAAAAATATATCAAAAATATACACTGAATTATGTTAAAATCCACAATAACATATTGTGCAAAACACATTTATTGAGCTGTGAGATGTCCTTTAAACAAATTCTAGCCCTCATCTGTCCCTGGTGAAGCCCAACAGCGATTGAAAGTCAAGGTGGCCATTTGTGTGGGCATATCCTCTTAATATTTTGTGTATTTGTGTGGTTTTGCGCAGAAACACCCTCTGCTATTAATCACTGGTACTTCACGGCGGCTCTCAGTCAGAGACTCTGCGCCTGAAGAGGACAAAGCTCGTCCTCAGTTTAATACATTTATTTGGTTTTACTTCCTCTTCAGTTACTCACCACAAGCCTGTTACTGTCACACACATACATCTCTGTCTCCACGCACCTCACGGGCACCTTTCCTTTAACAGATTTTTCAGGCGTTTGACGCGGTTGGGTTTCATGTCGCTCATTATCAAGGCAGACAGAAGGTCTAGTGATCCATTAAAGCAAACAGCATGCAAACAGCATCAAATGCGGTGTGAAGAAATTGTGGTATTTTTAACAGAAGTAAGAGAGTGAGCATGTATCTGTTGGCAAGCAGCAAAAAGTGAAAATACATTGGGGAAAAAAAAGTTTATTTCAGATTTATTTAGGTAAGTTATCACTAGAATTTTGTTGTATTTTTAACATAATGTTTTTTAGTGGTTTAGTATTTTGGTTTTAAAGAAGTTATGTTTTTGATTGATGCACCCACATCTCAACAATGGATGCATAAAATCAAAGGCATGCCCTACAATTTTTTTTTTTTTTTTTTTTGTTTTTTTTTAAACTTGGATGGACATTACAATGTAAATAGATGATAATAATAATAATATAATAATTATATTTATATATGTATATACTTAGAAGATATTAAAGATTTTAAGTATTATTTGTTATATTTTTACACCTTTCAGTTTTGTCTCTGACTTATTCAGTGTATGAATGAATAAAAAACTTTTCTGCTGTTAACCAGAATATCAACTAACTCTATTACTTGCTTGCTTACAACTTACTTGATTACTTGCTACTTGCTTGCTTACCTACTACTTACGTACTACTTACAGTACTTCTTACTTACTTACTTACTACTACTACTTTATTACTTGCTACTTGATTGCTTTATTTACTTGCTTGCTTACCTATTTACCTACCTGCCTACCTAACTTTCTTACTACTTTATTACTTGTTTACAACTTACTTTTATTTGTTTTTTTTTTGTTACTTGTTTACTTTATTATTTGTTCATAACTTACTTTCTTAGTTTTTTATTGGTTGTTTATTACTTACTTATTTATTTTTTTAGTGATACTTATACTTACTACCTTAAGGTTATTGTATTATTTATTTATGATTTGGATAACAAGTCAATACCCCTTACCTACGACTACCGACATGACTTTCTTACTATTACTTGTTGGGACTTCTAATGAGTATGTAGCTTGCTTGAACATACTTCTTACACTTACTTTCCATTACTTTGGCTACTTTACTTACTTGTATGTATTTGACTTGCATATGTTATTTATTTAGTTATTTCGACTGCCCTACCTACTCAACCTTCTTAGGTATTATTCAATTTTATTTTATGCTACTTACTGCATACTTACATACCTGAGCTACTGATGTACTTCTTTCTTGTAGTTTTTTGACTTATTTACGATTATATAGTCCAGGCAGGCTTATTTTACTACTATTTTGTTGATTTTTTATTTGATTTGTTTTTTTGTTACTACTGTTAATTTTTGACTTGCTTTGTATGTATGTACACTTACTTGCTTACTTATTACATACAGTCTTTACTTACTACTGTCTACGTTACTAATTATAAGACTTGTATACTACTAATAATAATAAATATCCTAACAAGAAGACACTTACTAATATATAATACATAATAATAATACAAATACGAATAAATGTTAGATAATAATAATAATAATAATAATAATAATATCCTAAAAAGCAGACTACTTGATATGTTAGTTACATACAATTTACATTACATGTGTTTGTAGCTAACAGTGATAAGCAATTCATAACTTGAATTATTATTTTTTTGTTTTTTGATTGAATTAATTTTATTATTATGTGTAACATGGACAGTTGTGTTTCTCAGCACATTAGTTGAGGAGAAATTGGTTAATTTTTTTTTAATTCCAGTCTAAGAGACAGATTTTTTTGCTGCTTGAGATCAAGTGTAGTAAGAAAAAATTGAAGTGTAAAATTGAACAGTTGCACTCTCTCTCTCACTCTCAAACATTGTGAACGGCTGTATTTAACCAGGGTAATTTAATTCGCATTTGCACATAAAGTACACACGGATAGACACAGACACTGCAAAATACAATATCAACATGTTGTAAGGCGTTTATAACTTTTATGTTTTTTGTGTTTGACAATTTGTATTTTTAACTTTTCTTTATGAATCTCTAGATGTTGTCGGAACAGGAATTGCTGTAATATTTGTGAGGATACTTATGAATCTCTAGATGTTGTCGGAACAGGAATTGCAAACTAAAAATAAGGAGGGTAGTATAAATAAAATAAATAATAAAATAAATAATATATATATATAATATATATATATAATATTATATTATATATCTAATATATATATATATATATATATAATATAAATATACATATATATATATATATATATACACACCACAAACATGCAGCAGAGCGCACTATATACACACACACACACCTTTTCAGCAAAATTTAAACAGTACAACTAGAGTAAAAATACTACTTAAAAGCACAAAACAATGCAAATATAAAAACCATAAAAGTCAAAATAGGCAGCAAGGCTAAATAATTGTAATGGCTTTGAACATTTAATTTATTCTATTTTATTTTGTTTTTGTATTATTTAATCCTTTGTTTTCGATTTACATGATTATGAGTTTTTTTTTTTTGTGATAATTATGTTTTTTTTCTTATGTTATTGTTATTTTTGGTTAATGATTTTTGCATTTCCATGTTTTATGTTGTGCATGCATAAGTAAAATTCTTTTCATTTTAAATCTGTTAATGATCTAATATCAAACGGCATGATGTCCATATTTACTTAAAATGAGTAATCTTACAGGTGAAGTTGAGTGGCAGACCAGTATATTTCTGAAGGGAATTTCCCTCAGTTCAGTCATGACTGTTTGTGTACCATTTGCATTTGTAATATACACTCACTGTCCTTGAGCTCTCGGCCTCATGGGAGACATGACAAAATAAAGGCAAAGCTGAAAGCTCAGCAACCAGGATGACCTCACTGACTGACACACTCTGCAGCATACTGTCACCAGCACCTTCCATCCCTTTAAAAACTATCGCTGTGTGTGTGTGTGTGTGTGTGTGTGTGTGTGTGTGTGTGTGTGTGTGTGTGTGGTGAGAAGAGAGAGAGAGGAGAGAGCGAATGAATGCCATAGATCACGGAATGCAAGACACGTCATGCATAGTATAACAGCAGACTAGACATGGAGTTTATAGGATGGAAATTAATGATTCTTGTAAAAATGTATATATAGATTTATTAAGCCATATACTATATTTTGTATAAATATAAACAAACATACGAAGGAAAGTCAATGCTATTTTCACTAGCATCTCATATGTCACATGTGCATTTCTTTATTATAATGTACTGTATTTATTACAACAAAACTCCATTTGTTTTCCAAAAGTGTGGATTGCCAATATGGCCAAAAATAAAATAAAAAAAAATCATTTTCATTGAAAATCAATTTGATGATCCAGTTCTCAAAACTGGTTTGACACCAAGAAAATAAAATAAAATAAAATAAAATAAAATAAAATAAAATAAAATAAAATAAAATAAAATAAAACAAAAAAAGATCAAAATATATAATAATATATATTAGAAACTACATTTAATCTATAAATTAGATCTATCATCTTACAGTAGCCTAGTTAAATATATATAAAAGAGAGGAAACCCAAGGTCTAACTCGGACCAAGGAACCGGAGCACACAACGTTTTTAATAATTTATCAATAAAAACCGACTAACTTTTCGACGCTCATGCGTCTTCTTCAGAGTCAAACAATGAATGGCAACATACAAATTTTATAGCATTGAAGTTCAAGTCAATCATTGGCCACAAGCCTAGATGGGTGTGGTTACCGTCAATTACATTAATCATCATAATTAGGCACTCAGGTGTACACCAGTGTGAATTTTAAAAAAGCATGAGAAGGCCCAGTTCCTCATTCAGACATGTCATTAGGTTCCACTGTGTTAAGAGAGAAACTCCAGAAACGCCTCTCTTTGTAGTAGGTACTTGACTATATCGCCAGCCTCATTGGGAGTGTTAGGAATTCTTTCAATCCCCCAAAATTTTAAGGACACATTTTAGAGCCGTGATTAGCTTGTACCATAATGGTCTCGCAAATTGCTAGCCGAGTCCATATTACGGTTCCGAATGTCTGCTTTATGTTCTGCCAATGCGTAATTTAAGGGGCCGTTTAGTCTGACCTACATACCACTAAACCACTACATGGACATTTCAACATTAAATCATGTGGGTGGTATTACAATTATAAAAAGGAGTTAATCTTGTATTTTTTACCCTGACTGAAGGATGGAAAAATTGCTTAGTATCATTTGAGTTAGAGCAATGGGTACAATGTCCACATCTATAAAAACCCACAGGAGGAGCCGGCCAACCACGTAGATTTTAGTGAAGGGCTCATGGTCGTGTGAACCAACCTATCTCTCAGTGAGCGCGGACGCTTAAACGTAATGCGCGGTGATTCTGCACATATATCTTTAAGAACTGGATCGCTCTGCAAGATGTGCCAATGTTTCTTAATCGCATGATTTATTTCTCTGCCAATATGAGAGAACTCTGTGGAGAAGCAAAGTCTTTGTCTAGAGACATGTTTGGTTTTAATCAAGAGATGTGATCGTTGCGTCGATCTAGCTCGTTCATAGGCTGCGGAGATGTCGTTTTCAGTATAGCCCCTATTATGAAAGCGTTCTATCATTTCTACTGCTCCTCGCTCAAACTCGGCATCATTACTACAATTTCTTCTTTATGAATAGAGGTAATGACGTGCACTTCACTGCGGTTCAACCATTTGTGAGTCATTTCGACTGATTCAATGAGAAGAACGGATCACATGAGTCATTCAGTCATGAATCAGACTGCAGTGTCCGTGCTGCATTTGTTGTCTGCAGCTAGAATCGGTAATCGGAATGGAGTAATACAGTGTTCTGTCCACATCAGGAACAGAATGGAGAATCATGAAAATTTGGTTTAAGTTTAAAAAGGAACTAGTTTAGAATAAGAACCTGCTTTTCTAACTCCGCTGGAGACTCTTATTTCTCCAGAGCATCACAGCTCAAACACATCAGCATGAGCTGGTATGACCTGACCTTTCTCTGTGCACCTAATCTTCTTTGTGCAAATTACACTTGCATACTTTTTCTGAATATATTGTAATTAGGCATATGTATTCCAACGGGCTGATAAGATATAGTCTCTCTGTAATCTCTCATTTATATGCAAAGTAGAGGAGTT
This sequence comes from Cyprinus carpio, assembly GCF_018340385.1. Lineage (NCBI taxonomy): Eukaryota > Metazoa > Chordata > Actinopteri > Cypriniformes > Cyprinidae > Cyprinus > Cyprinus carpio. Next base: position 4,946,678 of record NC_056602.1, read on the forward strand.
AAAGAGCTTATGCTTTCTTCACTCTTAATGCATCCCCCTTTTTGCTTAATCAAGTTCATTTTTTCCTCACGTTCGTGTCTCCACAGTCCCATCTCATGCTGAGTTCTCAAAGTCTGAGTTTAAAGTGGTAGGGTGTCGTTGTGAAAGACAGACGCACTGAGATGAACTGCTGAATTGCACTTGTCATTTATTTCAAGATGCAAACTTTTGGTTGTAAGGAGTATCACAGCAAAAGATTTGATTATGCATCATTTATAGCAGGGACTTGTCCCTGAAACCTTTTGCTATGGATGATGTTGTCCTCACCAATTTATGACAGCTTTTTCTCAGTTGACAAAGGGTTGGTAGACATGTATCGAATCAACTGACTCTTTTAAGGTAACATTAATCTAGTGACTTTTATTTTGTACCAACAAAGCATCATTGTATAGTATTGATGCTATACAATTCCACAAGGATTGATTAAATAATTCTGTGATGTGTAGTTTTTTTTTATTGTATAATTAATTTTATTTTGTTTTTATTTTGATAAGCTTGAAGATAATGTTTTTTTGTGATAACCCTTCAATCTTTTGTATTACTTGGCTGAATATAGTAAATAATGACAAAATGTATGTATTAAGCAAGATAAACGGTATGCTTAATTTCATGATAATTTTGTGTTTAATCGCTTTTGTATTATGTAATTATTTGTGTGTTTAGGGGGTTAGTTGTTGTGCTTTCTTGATTATTTTGTCTACATGCCATCACTAGGTTCTGTCATTCAGAAACATGGCTTTTCAAATCACTGCTATGCTGATGACACTCAACTCTACCTTTCATTCCATCCTGATGATCCGACGATAGCTGCTCACTTCTCAGCTTGTCTAACAGTCATTTCTTGCTGGTTGAAGGACCATCCCCTTCAACTCAACCTTGCCAAAACAGAACTGCTTGTGGTTCCATCAAACCCTTTGTTTCATCACAATTTCACCATCCAGTTAGGGACATCAACCATAACTCTTTCAAAAACAGCCAGATCATTATGAATGATGATTAGCTGACTTTCTCAGACCACATTGCTAAAATGGTCCGGTCCTGCAGATTTGCTTTATTAAACATCCAGAAGATCAGGCCCTTTCTTTCAGAATATGCTTCACAACTCCTTGTACAAGCTCTTGTTCTGTCCAGGCTGGACTATTGCAATGCTCTCTCGGCAGGTCTTCCAGCCAGTTCTATCAATCCAGAACGCAGCAGCAAGATTAATTTTTAAACCAAAATAATTTTAATAATCCAAAAATAATGCATGTCACACCGTTTATCAATTTGCACTGGCTACCAGTAGCTGCTCACATAAAAGTCAAGGCATTAATTTTTGCCTACAAAACCACCATTTGCTCTGCACCCCTTTACCTAAATGAATTACTTCAGACCTATGTGCCCTCTAGAAGCTTGCATTCTGCAAGTGAATGTTGCTTTATTGTGCCATCCCAAAGAGGCACAAAATCACTTTCACAGACTTTTAAATTAAATGTTCCCTCCTGATGGAATGACCTGCCCAACTCAATCTGAGCAGCTTAGTCCTTAGCCATCTTCAAGAATCAGCTTAAAACACATCTCCTCCATCTTTATTTGACCTTTTTAACTCTAGCACTCTCTATTCTAATTCTATTTTTTAAAAAAAAGTTTCTTTTACAATTGCACTCTATTCATTTACTTCTTGTTTCCTAAAAAAAAAAAAAAAAAAACTAACACTAGCTTTTCTAACCTGTTTGTTTTCTATCTGTTTTCTTTTTATTAAGTTTCATGTACTGCAATTCAAACAGCAAAACCATTTACACACAAAACTTACATTAACCCTCTTACAGCGTCTGTAAATACATAAACTCATCAGCAGAAGGGGATTTGAATTGAAAAAGTCCATTCAGCCTCTCCCAGATCTAATTTACGCCATATAATTATACTTTTCTCCACTACAATTCTCATGACTTCTCTCAATGATATATTCTCAGAAGAGTTCAGTCATTACAATTCAACCAGCATTCGGCTTTCCACAGAGTCTACCTGCTGCCATGAATTATTGTCCACAGGCCCTCACCATTTAGAATTAAGCTCCAAACAAATTCATTAGCACCCCCAGTGTGCTGAATTGACTTTTGCCTCTTGACTTCAAAGGGGCCCTGTGCGTTTGCTGCAGAGCATGATAGCAGTGTAAGGTAATGGCCATAGGGACTTAGATAAACCATTCAAGTCAGCCAGCATGTGTGCCTTCAGATGGCCTTTTGTGGTGACTATTGATGTGTATATCCATTCAGCATGTATTTTTTATACAGTATGCATCATCTAAACTGGTGCATTTTGGTGTTGCCACATTTTGTACCCTTTTGTGCCATGATCATTGTTGGATATCTGCAGACCAAGACTGTGCCTTTTTGCAGGTATTGAATTGAGTTCAGGTAGCAAACAGGATTTGAAGTGTATAATCGGAAGTTTGAATTGAAGTGCGATTTGAACGTGAATAGAAATGCCAAGGTCCTGGGTTCAATTCCAAGGAAAAGCAAGAACTGATAAAATGTGTGCCTTGAATTCAATGTAAGTTACTTTGGATAGAAGCATCTGCCAAATGCAGGAAAGCAAATGTAAGGAATTAATAATAAAATGTATAGAACGGTTTTTAACTACAAAAGCAAAGCCTGCCAAACCTTGAATCTTAGCTGGATGTGTTGATAGTTCCAGGGTAAAAAAAAAAAAAAAAAATTCCTAGAATGCACTGAATTTGTTGAATGTCTTTGAATTGTAATTCAGACAATTCCTGAAACCATTTCTTCACTTCTGAATTTTGTACAGACCTGTTGTAGACAAAATCTTTTCAACTCTTCTCATACTTCAAAATGTTTTTTTAAAAAATGGCCAAGTAATATTTTTACTGAAATATTTGTCAAAATATATTTACAAAATTATATATTCTACCAATACATTATTATTATTATTATTATTATTATTATTATTATTATTATTATTATTATTATTATTATTATTATTATTATTTATTGATTTATTGGGGGAAAAAATAAAAATATATATTTTTTGCATTTTTAAAATTGGTAAATGCATTATATTACCCCTGAAATACATTTTGAAATATATTTTTTATATTATATATATATATATATATATATATATATATATATATATATATATATATCATATGTATATTATTTTTTTGCCATAAAAATATAAATGGGCATACTGTAGATTTAAAGACAGACTTTCATGAACACTATTTCTTTGTTACTTAGACTTGTTGAAGTTTTCCAAACTTCAAATGCAGTGCAAAACACCCTTGCAATATTAATGGAAGCCATAACAGAAGCGATTATTTCTGTTTATCAACAGAACTTTGTTACGTCACTCTTTTCATCATATAGCAGTACCTACAACCCCACTAGTTTTAATGACCACCAACAAAGGGGAAAGTCAGCAGAGGACAAACCACAGAGGAGGTAAAACGAGATAAAAAAAATAAAAAAAAGATGGCAAATGGAAAAAGAGCCCTTGCTCCTCTGTGTTTGCATATTTATACCAACTCTTGGGTGACATGACTTCCGCTGTGTTCATGTTTGTCCAGTAGAAGGATATAAATTAGCTGCTTGTTGCCGTGTCAAGCATGGCGTGTCCTCGATGTGATGCCCCCCCCCCCCCCCCCCCCCCCCCCCCCCCCCCCCCCCCCCCCCCCCCCCCCCCGCCTGCAGAGGAGAGGTGTTGTGATCCAGGGTTGGTGAAGAAGAGGAGGAGGAGGAGGAATTTGATAATACTTATGCTTTACCTCGCACTGGTCTCAAAGGTGTAGAAGGGAAACAAAGTCACGCTGTCCTTCCTGTCACTTCGGTCTCCAACCAAAATTACTTTTCTCTGTCATCACAGATACCCTTCAACGGTTCCCACTTCAGACGCCCACTGCTCGCCAACTCCAGAGGTTCTTTAAATTGCAGCGCAGATGATCTTGTTCCTTTCTCTTACTTATCCTTCATCATAAAGCTGAAGCCCGTTCAGTTGTTTTGACACAAATCAATATGTTCATCGGGAACATGCCAAAGTTATTTGCCTACGTGTGATGCAATGTGGAGAAATAGTGCCTTCTTTTGGTGGATCTGCTCTGACCTCCTCCCACAAAGTGTGAAGAATGATTTTTAACAGCACATTGCAGAATATCTGACGTGTGAACAAGCTTTAATAAAAAAGCTTTAAAAGACAACGTGGCCGTGTTTCCTTTTCCTCCTCCTTCAGTATAAAAAGCACAGGAGAAGCAGAGTGAAACTGATTCTTTGCCAAAACTGTCATTCAGACGTCAATGACGCACAACAAAACTTGTAAGCTGCTCCGATCTTATGGTGCAGTGCTCATGTCGACTAGTTTAGATGGGGCTTGGACAAATTGAGCAGTCACAAGTAATATGATGGAGGGAAGATGGAAATGCATTTTTAGATTTAGCTGAATAAACCTTTTTTAAAGTTTACATACAAAATACTGAACTTTTGTCGGCATGCATTCATGCATTATCATTACCAAGCGATTTATGACCTTTGTTTAACATCTATAAAAATGGCAAGAATTAGGTAAAGAGTATTCCCATTTATACATTTATTAAAGGTATAAGGCAGGCAAACCATTGTTGTGCAAACTATTTTGGGCTATATTGTTTCCATAACATGAGACTAGTGGGAAGAAAACTTCCATAATACACATTTGTTTATTTATTTGCAACTGTAGACATATTTCTAAACGTTGTTTTCTTTTTCCCCCTTTTCTTCCTTTAACTGTATGTCAACAAGAATGAAACAGGAGTGTGAACCTGGCTTTATTCTGGAAATGTGTGCAAATTTGTGCATATTCAATTATGTTGTGTTGCATTTACATTAGAAGTCAGATGTTGGAGCTGGCAATGATGTCACACCTAAGCTGACCGTGTTCCAGTACACAAGTTTAAAAAAAAAAAAAAAGAAGATAAATGTGTCCATTGGTAGTGATACTAGTGATTAAAAACATGAATAAAAAGCGAATGTAACCATGGTTCCCTGAGTAGGGAACGAGACACTGCGTCCTCTAGGGGTCACTATGGGGAACACCTCATCGTGACCCGTGTCTGAAGCATACAAATGAAAAAACACCAACGAGTTGGCCGGCGACAGCCTCTGACGTCACTACCGGTGCGACTATAAAACAGGCACCGGAAAAACACGTCATTCACTTCTTCGTCTGAAGCTTGCGTCCGAAGCATGGCAGGGAGCTAGAGGACGCAGTGTCTCGTTCCCTACTCAGGGAACCATGGTTACATTCGTAACCTGAGACGTTCCCTTTCAAGGGAACTTCGAACTGCGTCCTCTAGGGGTCGCTATGGGGAACAGTATACCCACGCCGCCATGCTGAGGGGAGTGCAGGCCAGAATCATGGCGAACACTAAGTACCAACTCTACCATTTCAATGGGAGTTGCCCCCGGGACGTTTAGACTGCTGTCTGTGACAATACCCCTTACGGCCAAAGGCCTAAGCTACATACCCAACTTAATTGTTAGGGCCTCGGCCCGGGTGGTAGAGCTAAAGGCTTGGAATCAGGAAAGATTCCTTTAAAGGGATACAGCTAGGAACCTAGCATTTTATACTAAGTCTAGCCTGTCACACAGGGGCTACAGCTTGCTTCCGCAAAAGCTTGCTGAAGGAGCGGTCTCAACAGATCTCCAGTAGCAACACCCTGTTCAGATAGGTATATCCTGAGGATACATAGGTGGAGTGGCGCCCAGGATGAAGAGGGCTTACCAGCTCAAGAAAGGGCATGAAGCAACCGCACGAAGCCCTCACCATATAGGATTTTATAAAGAATGCAGAGTACTAGCGTGCGAACTTACCACAGTGTGGATTTCAGAAAGTGTGCAAAGACTTCACGTGCACACTTACCATATCATGGATTTTCAAATACTGTTCTAAGGAAGGGCTCTCGTGGCACTCTGATAGAGCAGCTCATAGATGGAATGGTGCATCTCAAAAAAGTATGTTTGAGAGTCATCAACTCGATCTGTGGAAATAATGCTGGAGCGCTCTGGGAAAAACAGTGAACTCAGTCTCATATGAGAGGAGAACTCCTGAATACAGAGAAGCACGCTCATAGGCGACCCTTCTTGGAAAAGGGGAGCGCTGCTAAACTACCACGAGAATCGCCCAAATAGCCCCTCATGTTGAGGGAAGCGATGCTTGAGGTGTATTAACAAATACACACAAATACACACTGGCTGAATGGAGCCCAAGGAACCAAGGTCTAATCATCTCAAGAAAGGGAACAAGGCGGAGCGCGTAACCCTTACCATACAGGATTTCAGAAAGTGCGCAGAGTCTTGCGTGCACACTTACCAATACGTGGATTTTTAGAAAGTGCGCAAAGTGTTCACGTGCACACTGACCACCATGTGGCTTTCAGAAAGTACACAGAGCTTAGCGTGTGTACCTAAAGGTTCCTAAGCATCGCAGAGGCGCTGAACCGCACGGGAGAGGCAAGCTCAAATTTTATAAACCTCTAGTGAGGGGAGCATCACCTGAGGCAGCATATACAAGAAGACTTCTGTAACTGCCACCTTCACTTCCCGCTGGATGCAACAGCACCTAAGCGGCCAGGAGACCCCTCAGGGTGACCTGGCCGGACATCCATGAAATTCCCTGCAGTGCTGTGCCAGGCCTGATGATCAAGGAGGCTCCCGCAGAAACCTGTGATCTCAGCCGCCTAATACCGGAACATGAAGCCGGATGGCTGGTGCTGACGAGTGTTTAGTAAACACTGTAACTGAGCACTGCAAAGGAAACTCACAGAGTTTATTAGTAGACACATAACCACCAGCAATTTACACATAAGTATTATACAGAAAGGGTTATTTTTATACTCCCACCCTCCTGCACTGGAGCCCCGCTCAAGGGGCGCCTCCTTTTAGTCCGGACCATCAGTAAGGTGGTTGCTATGAACATAGAACCAGCCAAAACATTATAGGTCCAGCATAGGAGACTGTTATGCGTTAGAGGTTTCCACCTTAGGTCGATCATGTGGGGATGTTGTGGTTTCAGGGGAATTAGGAAGGGGAGGATAAAAGCAGAAGTTAAAAATCCCTAAAGGGAACGAGTAGATACCTCAGTATCACTCTGACTCAGACGAGAACGCTGCCTCGTCTGGATCACATCCCTTAGGTTCTGCTTACCCCCTTGTGACCCACAATTCCTCTTAACCCTGCCCGCAGGTGGGGGAGGAGCGTGAGTCGCGACACTAGCCTTCTGTGCCCGTCTTTGATCCTCAGATCGAGACAGGCCAGGACCCCTATGTTGTTCGGGATAAGACCTGGACCTTCGTGGAACGAAGGATCTGAAAGCAGCGGAGTGCGCCTTCGTCTCCCCGAACTTCTCGATCACCGTCTCAACGGAAATACCGAAAAGTTCAGAAGGCGAAACCTGAGCATCGAGAAGAAAGCCTTTTCTTTCCTCCCGATGTCTGCCAGGTTCATCCACAGATGTCTCTCTGCCACCACCATGGCCGCCATAGTCCTGCGCTTGGCAGAGGCGGCCTGCTTGGTAGCCCGGAGAGAGGCCTGTGGTGCGGCAGCGTCGGCTACCGGATCAGGAAAAAGGCCTTCGCCTCTATCCAGGTCTCTCAGCAGATCAGTCTGATATGCTTGAAGCATTTATTTTGTAATAAAGCCACAGCCTGACCTGCTGCTGCGTTTGCCTTGCCATTTAAGCAAGATGCATTGCTTGAAGGGGCTTAGATGGCAAGGAGGGAGATTAAGAGAGGATGTCTCCCCCGCAGAATGAAAGCTCTTTCTGCAGGGGGGCATCCTCTCATAGCCGTTTTCCCGCGCATCGCCTCGATGTCGGCAAAACTCTTATGCTGAAAACCGATGGATGCGAGAAGAAAACGGCCTCTTTCATTTCCTTTCGATCTCTGTATGGAGATCAGGCAGAAATGGAAGGCTCACCTGAGCTGGAGGGCTATGGTCGGAAACAAACAAATTACGTAAAGATCGTGTGTGTCATCAGGTGTCAAATAACGCCGACACGGATGCATACATTGTCTAAACGCTTGCTAGTAGTCACCATGATAGACAGAGAAAGAGTCTCTTACTGGTTCTTTCAGATGCACGCTTCAAACAAAACAGTCAGTGAAGACGAAGAAGAGGATGAGGTGTTTTCCCGATGCCTGTTTTATAGTCGCACCGGTAGTGACGTCAGAGGCTGTCGCCGGCCAACTCGTTGGTGTTTTTTTCATTTGTATGCTTCAGACACGGGTCACGACGAGGTGTTCCCCATAGCGACCCCTAGAGGACGCAGTTCGAAGTTCCCTTGAAAGGGTGTGTTTTTTTTTGTTTTTTTTAGTGATGGATAAATATCATGTCCACAGATAGACGTTAGATAGTAGGCTACTGTGCTGACCACTGAATTTATTGAGACACTTTGAATTTCCAACTTTCGCGTACAAATGGAATTCATAATTTGATAATGCCTCAAGATTTAAATATAACATTTTAGAAAACTTGTAGTACAACAGAACTCTCTTCATGTACTGTATTAATCAACTAGGTAAAGTATGGCAATTTCTATTAGGCCTGTATTTGACTGTATTTGAGTCCTTAATACGGTTAAGTTCACACAGTGCAGTTATGTAGTGGAGTGACATCCACATTCTCGCAAAACCCCCGCTGTGTGAACTGGGGTGTTGTATGGTATGAGTGGTTATTTACGAATGAATGAAACGCATTTGTGTGTATTTTACTCCGTCTCAAATCACCCTCGCAGAAAGCACTTGAGAAACAGTGTCTCTTCTGCACCTCGGTACGCTTTCAACTAATTTTTTTTTTTAGTTTAGTCTGGAGGAATGTTGTACATTCACAACAAGTTTTGTTTTGTTTTTTTTTTGAGTGGGAGGGGGGGCAGCGCATTAAATTAAATTATATGTTATGTTTTGTTTTCATATGGGCTAATTCAAGAATTTAATTTAAATTAAATCATCTTTGAGAGCAAGGGGGCCCCACGCAGCTTGCTTATTTTGCATATAGGGAGGATCAGCCCTATTATTGCGTGTTGCGGGTTTTCATTAATGATTTCGGGAACTTACAGAAAAGCAGATATGAGCTGTGCATCATCTGAAGGTTCAGGTACCTGCTCACGTCAGATTTGCGTTGCATGTGCAGCTCAAATGCACCACTCTCCACCCAAATATGAAAGCAGCTGCTATTGGAGATTTGACGGATGAACCAACACATTCTCACTCCCAACTTGATGAGATGTGCAGGCGTTAATGGAGCAGGATCATTAAAACCTTATATTTTACTCTCTTCTTTGCATAAATATATCGTATGTCTTCAGAAGACTTGGAATGCAACACGACTTGTTTGTAATGCTTTTATACTGCTTGTTTATGGTCAGTTGCAATAAATACCTGTGACTGTACTTATATTTTCCCATTATATATTTTATATTGTTCAGAAGTAGGTAGGTTTAGGGTAGGGGTGGGGTTAGGTGCTCCAATGAAAGTAAGAATTTATATAAAATTATTTCTATTTTTTATAAATGCCTGCAAACCATTAAATTAAGCCAAACAACTGAAAATAATGGACAATATGTGACGAGTTGGGAGTGAGAACGTGTTGAATGAACTTGCGTCTTGACTGGACTCGTCATGTCAAAAGGTGATAAGACTTTTCAGTTTTATGGACATTGCCATAATTTTTTATTTATTTATTTATTTATTCAATGTAAAGTGTGTTCTTTCAAAATATCCAAACCTGTACGAAGTAGCAGCATTAGCTTAGCGTGAGTTTGGGGCTATACTACTCATTTGGCCTGACCAATGGCAGACGGGTGAGTGTTCTCCCTTAACAGCAGTCATTATTTTTACAATTAGGTGACATTAGTGGCACAAAAATTATACACTTCGCCTTTTTACTTCAGGGGAACAACAAAGTGTTTTGTAGATTGGTAAAGGTAGCCAAGAAGCAAGTTTTTATAAGCAGTGTAGTCACCATGGTGATTTGCTTCCCTCCAGACAGCAGCAATAACGCTGCTCAAGTTTGGCACATTCCACTAATGCTGTAAATCAAAACAAACACATTCCTGACAGTCAAAGTTTGCTGTTCCCGAGTGACATTGTGAAGTTTTCACTCACATCCACATCAGTTCAATAGGGAGCTGCTCCGGAGCGATGCACACTGACAGCCAAGGACAGGATTGAAGCCCCGGCATCTGTGGGCCTCCTGCGGGCAGGGAGATGAAGACAGGCGGGGGCCCCCCAACCTGGGCTTATTCCTGACTCCAACAAAAGCAACCCGAAAAGGGATAATCAAGCTGTCACCTGAATGCCTTTAACCTTTAATCATTCCAGCAGATAACAGTAACTAAGGTCTTTTGCACTCTTCACATTAAATGAAATGCAGCAGAAATAGGGAGAGAGTAATTTTGTGGTAATGCACACTGAGAAGCAAAAAGTTGCCGAAGTTTGGGAGTGCTCCCTTTTCTGTTTTAAATGCAAAGCTTTTTTTTTTTTTAGTCCAAGGTCAAAACTTTGGAGAGGTGAGAGGAGAAGGAGTATTCAGATGATGAAATCCGTTCTAATTAATGCACAAATCAAATCCTCCAAAGGCTTCCACACTAATTTTGCGCTCGGCTCCATTTATATTGACATAGATTCCTCTAATGAAATAATAAGAGTACTCCCACGCCAAGACACTTTGTCCCACAGATGGATCCACATGTAGATAATTGGATATAAAACTAGCGATCTCCTGGCCTGAAAACACTCTTACGCCATAAACTCACTTTTCACACAAGTCTGCTAAGTAATTAAACCAGCCACATATTCTCACCTGATCCCTGCACTTTTGTGAGGAACTCAACTTTAATCGGCGTCATTACTTCCGTCACTTAAGGAAACTTGAGCCAAATGCTCACCTGTTTTATCTAGCCAAGCATTAGAGGAAAATGTATGTTTGCCCTTTTCATTGTTAGTTTTTAATTGCATATTAGTTATGCTTAACCTGTTTTTTTCCATTGCTTCTCTTATGGAGAGAAAAAACAGTTTATTTTTATTTATTTTTTTTATTTTATTTTTTGTGTACAACTGTATTCTGTCCAGTGCTTTTCAGACGAGTGTAACTTATCAGCATGTGACTTTGAGTGTCTGGACTTTGACCATGACTCCACTTAAAGGATCTTTTTTATGGTTTAATCAGTATAGTTTATTATTGTAAAACTGGTATAACAACAACAACAATAATATCATGGATAATATAAATATAAATCAAAAGTATATAATTAAAACAAATAAATAAATACAGTAGTTGAATATTTTGGTACACCTAGCAAAATTTGGCCCTTTATTGCAACAAACTTTATTTTATATTTAGTGCATTGTAAAGATGGTTTCTGAGAAATATGATTAAAGAGAACAAACATGTCCAAAACTGTTGGGAAGTTTTATTAAAATAGCATAAAGATGAAAAAAGGTTATATGCTGCACCTTATAATTCCAGAGAGAGTTTCAGATTTTTAAGACTATAGAACTATCCACAACAGATTGTGGAATACAGAGTTTACAGACACATTTGAGCTGAGATATATTGCCATACTTTTTTATTTCATGAAAGAAATTAAAACTTTAATTTAGCAAGGATGCATTCAGTTGATCAAAAGTCACAGTTAAGACAGTTAAATTATATATATATATATATATATAATATATATATATATATATATATATATATATAAATATATATATATGTTCATATGTTCATATCATGTGACACTGAAGGTTGGGCTAATAATGCTGAAAATCCATATTCCCCATCAGAATATGATATATATATTATTACACTATGTGTAGCGAGGAGCAAGGAACAAGAAAATCAAGAATGCACGGAACAATCTTCTTTTACTTCATTAATTCACAGGAATACACGGAGGTAGACATACAATCTCCGACAAAAACTGAACTGATATATATATTAGTAAAGTAGTATAAATTAGTAAACTGAAGTTAATTACTTGCAAAATTGCAAAGTACAGTAGATACCTACATTATAGATTTAAATATAGAAAAATTGGTGTTTCTTAACACCAATTTTATTGTGGGCTGTCATACAGTGTTTAAATGTCTTCTGGTGTATGATGTCATTGTTTGATATACAGATTGTAGAAGTATAGAACTTTGCACCGGGAAGGAAGTTTTCTAAAAGTTACAGTATGATTCTAATAGCACAATGAGCTCTTTAATCTCAAAAGATCAAGAAAAATGTGATTCCTTATGATATGACCTCTTTAATTCCAGCTGTTCCCGGAGCAGGGACCTGAGTCTGTTTCCAGAGTACTGTTAGTGGGGGTCGACGTGAGCCACAGGCTCTGAGTCCAGCAGTTCTGGTTCTTCCCTCCTCCTTCACAGCAGCAGGGCTTTTAACGGCTCTGTCCGCTCGACTAATGATTTCTCCAAGGGACTGTGCGGTTCTCGTGCTCCTTTCCCCTTGGGGGAGGTTTAATAACTCCACTCACCATCCCACTGTGCATGACTGTAAGAGCCAGGCCTCAGCGGCAGGCCAGAAAGAAGTGGCCACATTGTGGGGAGAAACGCCAATGGGTTCCTGCAATGGAAACGGGACGGTGGGATTGATTGAAGCCCCACGCTCTTGTAATGCAGGTCTTATAGTGACGAGGGTAAAGGAATCCAGCTGGGAAGCAAAGAGACTTCTCTGTGAAAAAGAAGCTCGATAGGTGCCAATATTAGGCACATAGCAGCATATCTAATAGCCATTAAGCATTGGAAAGAAGTGATGTTATTAACGGAGACACTGATGGTCACATTTTAGAGTACCCAGAGCTCTGTTAGCCATGGATGACCACCTGGCATTCATGATTTGGCAATTAATAAGAAATGGTTCAGTCATAAGCATGCCTCCAGTCGTGGGATAGAGGACCGGTGGGGACCGATGAGCACTTAATGATTGCTATGCTGGCCTCTGCTGAGATGGCGAGTGCTTCCATTTAGCCTTTATATGAAGTGTACAGCATACAGCAGAAGAGCAGTGGATGTAATTGGACCAGATCAGAACTTCCAACACTAGGGTTATGTCTGCAAAAGCTAGTGTGCCAGATCAATGCGTATCAGGAAGCATTTTTTCGTCAGCAATAGCTCTCCACTGCTTTGTTTACCCCTCAATCAAGCAGAGAGGGATGCAACAAATAATTTCCTGGAAAGTGCCAACGTCGATGATTTAGGTGCTTACAATCAGACAGAGTGAGACAGGCCTCCTTGATAATATCGAGCTCTTTACCGGGATGTCAGCGCCGGTAATGAAGAATGACTGTCAGCTAACCTCATTGGAGAGTCAGGCATCATCTCAAGAGAATCGGGAACTGTTCTACAGGCGTCTTAGTTTTCACTCTGGTCCAGAAGCATCAATAAAGAGCAAAACCTGGAAATTGGTTAGCATTTCCTGTTGCATTGTCCTGAATGGGTTTTATGAATGGGTTTTTGACTAAATGCCTTAAATAAGGTGTGTGGTTAACATAGGCTCAAGAGATTTACACGTTTTATTCTATGGCATAAAATGTGTCTGTAATACCCCCTCATGATAAGTGATGGGAAGATCAGATCATTTTACTGACTCTTGTTCATTAAAAATGAACTAATCTTTATTCAAGTCAGTTCATCCATTTGAGTGCCATTAAATTTTATATTTCCAATGTTGTGATTTTTTAAAAGCTCTTACTTGACTTGAAAAAGGGGGCTGCTAGCAAGCGGCTAAATGAGACTACAGCGTCTGTAAGGGTCATTGACCGTCATCATGCCAAAAAAGGTATACTGAAAAAAAAAAAGAATAAAAAAAAAACTTTATAGAAATTATAAATAGAGATTGTTCACTTGGTGAAAACTAGTTTACACACTTTTCTTAGTGTACTGTCCAGTCCACTTTTACAGCCTCATTTTGTTTATAATCATGCTCTTGCAAACTATTCTAACTCCAAATTTCATGGAAAATATTTAAATAAAGATCGAAAGAGTTGTTGAAGTCATGCAACAATTGCTACATATTCCGTGAGTTGTGCAGTGATGGGAAGATCAGTTAATTTTACTGATTCTGTCACCGATCTTGTTCATCAAAATTAACCAATCTTTATTCAAGTCCATTTCGTTCATTTGAGTGCTGTTAAATGTTATATTTTTAAAAACTGAATTCCCTGGAAATGTCCAAATACACAATTTTGATTATATTCATTTGTCACATGACAGATGCAATGAATGAATTGTTAATGAATGAATCATCACTAGTGTTGTGTTGACACTTTTGTTGTAGTTCCTGTTTCCTGTGGCAAGTTTTGTACTGCCCTGTATTTTAGTTGTTTAGTTTCCTCATTAGCCCTTGTTTCCCTCTGATTTGTCTTGATTCTTGTTATGTTTATTCTTCATGTTTTCATGTTTTCTTCTTCTTCTTCTTCTTCTTCTTCTTCTTCTTCTTCTTCTTCTTCTTCTTCTTCCCCCCATTCTGGTATCTTGTTTTACAACCATGCAATTCATTTATAGCCTAGGTTTAGTTTTTTACTTTTTCCAATTTTATTTAAGTTCATAATACTTAAAAGAAGGTAATCTGTGAAGATTATCAGGGTGAAAAAAAACATGTAAGAATCATAAACATTTGTTGGTCACAAAGCTTATTTTGTGGTGTAAACTTACGTCACGATAGCAGCGTTCCCTGGAGAAAAAGCTGAACGCCCTAAAAATGGCAACACACCCGAAAGGAACCATGCAGGGGGGCATGAGAGAGAAGAACTGCATCACTTTTGGAGAGGTGTGCTCTGGGTGTGAAATGGCTCGGAGCCGAACCTCCCTCTGATTCACCCGAGAGGTACGACTGGTAGAGCATGACAGAGCATCCTTCTACAATTGCTTCACTGATCTGCGGCCTTATCCAGAAACACGCTCGCCATTCACTCTGTCTGCTTCTCTGCTTCTCTCACTCATTACAGGCAAAACCACTGCCTTATTGTAATAACTGAGACAAATGAAACTATCCCAGAACACACCCTGCTATACACCAAAACTACCTCAATTTATTTGTTTCTGAGGCGCTCCGGGTCTCGTAGAGAAAGGAAATTAACGCGTCCTGTGAGCTGGGAGGAAATGTCTCGGAATGCTGAGTTATGATGCAAACACATCATTATGTTGAGTACACTGCAAAATAATCACAGTGCATCTGAATCACATCTCTCACATTCCCACTGCCACTTCAGGCTTCCAAACATACATCTCACGAACTACAAGCCAATAGATAAACTAGAAACAAAGACGTTACAGTTCCACGTACAAGAACTCGACTGTAGGCCTACTTAAGGTTAAAACTTTCACTGGATGCTCTTACAGATTGTTTTGAAGGGTTGAATGCTTAGGGCACTGCGAGGGCATATCTTATATATCTTAAAGATGTGTAAAGACATTCCACAGCATCATTTTAGGAAACTATGGAAAATCACACTATAGTGGGCTTTGTGTTGTGAACAGATATGAGTGAAGAAGAAATGTCAGTTTTAAGGTTTAAATATTTATATTAGAATACAATGCTTATACTTTTATTGGTATACTATTTATTGGTCGGATAAGGTGAAAATCACATTCACAACACGATTCAAGTAATATTAATGCACAAAGTCTGTTTTCATATCAGAATTTAATAATAAAGTTTCAAATATAACGTCACATTGTAAAATATAAATTCACAAAACTAGATCTAAAATGAGTGTGAGATATAAAATTGCAATTATGAGAAATATAGGTGAAAGTCATAGTTGTTGGATATAAAGTCACTGAGATATAGTCTCAAAAGTTTGCAATTGAGTAAAAAATAATAATAAACAGTTTGTGTGATGACATATTTGAAACTGCTCAGCTGCATAGTATTGAGAAGCTGTCAAGAACAATCAAAGAGGAAATAATCTGCATGAACGAGTTTGTAGTAATTTGTCCACTATTAAAACTGGGATAAAAGAAAGTATTTTAACCTAAAAATAAATAAATAAAAATAATACACTTTCTGATGCTTGAAAAAATAAAGCTGTGTAAAACGGCAGTGACATCAACATCATGTTTGAGTTAATGCCGTGTGTATCAAGACTCAAACTTCTTATTAAAGTAGGTTAGTACTCTTTTTATAACCAGAATATCTGCAGGCTAAAATGTAAAAGAAGTGCGGAAAGTCTACTTTCGTTTCCTGTTCAATGTGACTTCCTTGAAGAAACTTCTTTAAATGGACCAAAAAGTTGTTTAACAGATGGTCTGACTAATCTAGATTGCATGTGAAAGCCAACTGTAGATATGTCCTATCCATAAATGACTGTCAGTGACCTAAAAAAAACATTTGCGCATGAGGCTGTAGCCTTTCCACCGATCAGAATGCTTGTAGAAAATGAGCATTTATCCCGCCATTCAAATCAAGTTCTTAAATGTGCTTTATTGTGAGCTATAAAGATTTCCATCACCTAGGGGTATTGTAAAATTATTGCAAATTAATATCCAGAATGACTTTTTCTCATGTGAAGGTCTCAATGGACTGAAAACCAAATGAATTTCAAATTCAATCATTAGATTTATTTATTCGATTCCGCCCAAGAAATCTCAAAGGACAGTAATGCCCCGTGGCACTGAGCCACCTACCACTTCAGCCGAGTTCAGTTTAAGTAAAAAAATGCTTAATATTGATTTTGTCCAAAGAAAAAATAAATAACAATGTCTTGCAAAAGAACTGACAAGTTTGTATTTTTTTAATGCTTTTAGATAACAGTCTCATACTGTAAATATTCCTCTTATGCAATTACTGTAATATTGAACATAACAAATCATATTAACAGAATTACAAATAAGAGAACACTTTATTAATTAAGTGACTAAGAAAACAATTAAATTGACATAGTCAAAAATGCAGAAAATTAAACAAATTATCAATTAAATATATACATTTTATTAAAATAACATTAAAACCCTTCTTACCCCATTGTTTAAATGCCAATGGTTATTTTTAGATGACTGCAACTCACACTATTTTATTGTTTGAATAAAATCTCTAAATTGTGAAATAGTGATCATTTCATGATGCCTGATGTAATAGCTGTGGCAATTTGCGTTTCACACTCCAGTCAGCCATTTTGAGATGCAATGGTGCCATGTGACACATACTCGAGAAGTAATTCCTGCCCCTGTTTGACACTGCCTGTCAAGCTATTTATACTGTTTCTGGCCCCCTCGTGACAGCCAAACCGGAGCCAGGGTTGCCATGCTGTTGGTGGCACTGGACTTTGGGGGCACTCTTGTAGTCCTCTTACAGCTGAGTCAAATGCAGCCTGCGGTGATTTTCCACATCAGAGGAAAACCAGGCATTATCTTCATGTTGCAATGTTTACCGCATCATCACAGTTCTTTTTCCGATCTGTTTGTATCCTTCTCCTCCATATTTCACCTCTCAGAAGAAGGGTTGTTCCTGTTATGCATTAATGTGACGTGTGTAACTTAAGAAAGCATTTCTATAAAAAGGTACATCAGACTTTGAGAAATACTGTATGTTCAATCGCTTACAAGGGTGGAATCACTTTTATATTTTAACCATCTTTGAAATGCTGGCATGTTCATTTTAACAAACATTTTTTATATAGCAAGATCAAATCCATTGCTAATACAGATGTTTGTGCTGTTGTTTTCCCTCCGAAATAATGTGTTTACTCAAAAATACACAGGATAGAAAGTGAAATTAAGGACACAGGACACAAATGAAATACACACACACACACACACACACACACACACACATACACACACTATTACTTCTATTACTTTTATACTGACCAAACAATATTTCTATCCCCTAACCCTAAACCTACCCCATACAGAAAAGTTACACTTTCAGGTAAACATCGTTTACTATTTTTACAAATTTTCCCCTCCTGGGGACTGCAGGTCCGTCCCTCCCCACGATGTCAAAAATGTCAGGTTTTACTATCCTTGTAGCATAAACAAGTACACCCCCTAATGTCACACACACACACACACAGAGAGAGAGAGAGAGAGAGAGAGAGGAGAGAGAGAGACAAAGAAAAACAAATAATGTGAAAACTAAAATGTGACAACATATGCTTTTTTTTGCATTATTTATATGCTACAAAGAAATCAGACCATTTCTCCTTTTTTTCTACAAAAAAAAAAATATATATATATAAAAATATCAAAAATCATGATATTACCATATTTTTGAACAGTTGCCATGCAAAAATCATGAGATATGAATATAGTAATCATTTAAGGTCAGTGAATTGCTTTTCCCTCTGTGATGTGTAAATTATGAAAAAAAAAAAAAAGTAAATCATTTGATTTGAATTGAGGGAAACTACTTTGTACCAGCTCTTCTGGGGATTATTTATTTATTTATGTATTTATTTATTTTTACCCCTAGCACTTTTGTTGTAATATTGGTCTCAGACTTATATCTTTGTATTGTGTGAAAACGAAAATGACATGCCATAGTGTAAGCTGTAGAAAAAACAAAAAAAAAAAAAAAAAAAAAAAAAACTGTTTTCTAGACACTATACGATTTGTTTTACTGAAATAACAACATGTTAAGGAATCATATTGCAAACTGTCTCATTGGCACATCTCTCACAGCAGTGCAGAGCTCTTTTTTTCCTCCTTCTTCCCATCTTCTTGCTGGTGTTTAATGGTTTCAGTTCTCTATCTCTGTGTGCTTTATCACTGTGGAGACCCAGCCTTGGCCCGGACACCTTTATTCAGCAGCAGTGCTTGGCTATTATCCTTCAGCCACAGTAGCAAATGCCACATGGAAGGGCGAGACAGCCGACTCACTGTGACATATGAGGTGCAAGAGCTATACTCCCGCTCTGCCTTAGGTTGAAAGGGGGTCTTATTATCAATTACAGCACATTATGTTTGCATTAGCAACTGCATATCACCAGGACACGCTCACGAAGACCATTCTTCCCAATGGAAACTGCATGTATTTGTACACCTCTGTCTGTTTTGAACCCTGCTTGATGTACCTCTATATCGATGTTTTCAAATGGCCGAGTTGATCGAGAGAACCGTTTTAATTGGCTATTATGGAAGGACCATTTGTTTTTTGGCATTAACCGGATTCCTCTAGTCCTTGTTATTCTCACTATTCTTTCTCAAAATAATAATAATAATAAATAAATAAACTAATAATAATAATATAATAATAGATCCTAAACTGTGTTGTGAGATTTCATCTTGTCTTTGTTTGAATGGACTTATTGTGTTTTTATTACTTTTATACTGACCAAACAATATTTCTATCCCCTAACCCTAAACCTACCCCATACAGAAAAGTTACACTTTCAGGTAAACATCGTTTACTATTTTTACAAATTTTCCCCTCCTGGGGACTGCAGGTCGGTCCCCACGATGTCAAAAATTTCAGGTTTTACTATCCTTGTAGCATAAACAAGTACACACACACACACACACACACACACAGAGAGAGAGAGAGAGAGAGAGAGAGAGAGAGAGACAAAGAAAAACAAATAATGTGAAAACTAAAATGTGACAACATATGCTTTTTTTTGCATTATTTATATGCTACAAAGAAATCAGACCATTTCTCCTTTTTTTCTACAAAAAAAAAAATATATTATATATATATAAAAATCATGATATTACCATATTGTTGAACAGTTGCCATGCAAAAATCATGAGATATGAATATAGTAATCATTTAAGGTCAGTGAATTGCTTTTCCCTCTGTGATGTGTAAATTATGAAAAAAAAAGTAAATCATTTGATTTGAATTGAGGGAAACTACTTTGTAACAGCTCTTCTGGGATTATTTATTTATGTATTTATTTATTTTTACCCCTAGCACTTTTGTTGTAATATTGGTCTCAGACTTATATCTTTGTATTGTGTGAAAACGAAAATGACATGCCATAGTGTAAGCTGTAGAAAAAACAAAACAAAAAAAAACAAAACCTGTTTTCTAGACATACGATTTGTTTTACTGAAATAACAACATGTTAAGGAATCATATTGCAAACTGTCTCATTGGCACATCTCTCACAGCAGTGCAGAGCTCTTTTTTTCCTCCTTCTTCCCATCTTCTTGCTGGTGTTTAATGGTTTCAGTTCTCTATCTCTGTGTGCTTTATCACTGTGGAGACCCAGCCTTGGCCGAACACCTTTATTCTGCAGCAGTGCTTGGCTATTATCCTTCAGCCACAGAAGCAAATGCCACACGGAAGGGCGAGACAGTCGACTCACTGTGACATATGAGGTGCAGCGCTATCTCCCGCTCTGCCTTAGGTTGAAAGGGGGCCTTATTATCAATTACAGCACATTATGCTGCATTAGCAACTGCATATCACTTTCTTCCCAAAGGAAACTGCATGTATTTGTACACCTGGTCTGTTTTGAACCCTGCTTGATGTACCTCTATATCAATGTTTTCAAATGGCCGAGTTGATCGAGAGAACCGTTTAATTGGCTATATGGAAGACCATTTTGTTTTTGGCATTAACAGGATTCCTCTAGTCCTTGTTATTTCACTATTGTAAAAAAAAATAATAATAATAATAAATAAATAAACTAATAATAATAATAATAATAATAATATCCTAAAACTGTGTTGTGAGGATTTCATCTTGCTTTGTTTGAATGGACGTTATTGTGTTTTTACTCGTGTTGTAATGTATTTTATTTTCCTTTGTTTTATTTGAATCCCCAGTTTTCAGACCTTGTGAATATGCTAATTTTGTTGGGCAAACCAATACTTTTGCTTTAAATGCATAAAGCACAACACTATTCCAGCAGGTGGTTTGTAAATAAGATCATGAAGTACCATGAACTATAAAGTCACACAAGTGTGTAATAAATTTGTTTTAGCTACTGTACCTTTAAGACCTTATACCACCCACCTCATTGTCTGCAAACAAGGGCAAAGTGTACTTACTCTTGTGTCACATATGTTGTGTTCCACATCAAACTTTCATAGAGAAATAATTAAGATAAATGATGCATGTAATAAGTATTAAATAGTGGTGAAATATGCAACCTCTAAAGCGAGAGAGTGACCATGCTGTCTGCATCCTTTCTCCCCAGTGGACAGGAACCATCTGGCCACGGCCATTATCACTGACCCTGATGTCAGGCTTCTTAGCAGGGGGAGGAGGGCTCAAACATCCCTGGGTCTGGCCCTAAGCACCTGACTGCATCCCTACAACCTTGCAGAAGTGAGAGCAGACAAATTACAAAGTCACTCATATGATAACAGTATTGCTAACCAGGCGGCTTTGCTTTATTAAAATAGATCAGTCTTTGAGTGCTGGAGAAATTGTATTATTTACTAAACATATTGAAATCAATAAGAGTTATGAATTAAGAACCATTTCATTTTGTACAAAAATGTCATGATGTTTGTTTCAGTTACACGTTCTGGAATGTTAAATATGGATAGTCGGCATAAAATATGCAATAAAAGAATCGCTGTGCATGTCAACCAACATTCATTTACACATTTTGAGCATGTTTTGCAGCCATGGCTCATATTATATCCCGCAAAATAATTTTAAATTATGTGTTTGCAGAGACAACAAAGATGCAATAACTGTGAAAAGGTAAACTGTTTTCAAGAACTGCAATCTCTGTTCTGAGGAAATATTAAATTATCTCATAATTTGACAACAGAATTAAGCATTGTAAAATGTTGGCAGCAAACCACATCTTTTCTATACTTGTCTGAAATGTAATTTGTGAACTGTATTGTCTTGCTTTTGTAAGAAAACATTAAAGAACACTGAAAATGTGAGTGCTTTGAGAAGATATTCATATTTTCAATTCAGGTTGATATCTTTTTCAGTCAGTTGATAGCTTCCTAACTCTGAAAAGCCAGGCATGTTAAGACCATCTATATCTACTTGCAGTAATTGAATGAATAGTCATCCAACAAAGAATTCAAAAATTATACTATATAATGCATATATTCACACATGAAATTTGAAGTGCTGAGCATGATTGCAGTGTTAGGAAACTGAATCAGATTAGCCTGTTCTTCAGAATACACTGATACAGTATTTTCCGTTTGAAAGTCTTTCAGCAACACAATAAAGGTGCTTCTGCCAGACTTACTGTACCACTGAATTAAACAACCGACACCACTTCAACTGCACACCCACCCTCTAAAACCCCTCCTTCAAAGCCATGACAGCCAATCAAATCTCAGTAAACTCCAGCATACACAATTATTGACAAGTTGCGAGTCGATTATGGCTGAAAATTATTGTTACTCGCCCCTCAGATATTTACATTAAGGCATGTACAATGGAAGTACACAGCGTCAGGAAACAATCATTAAAACTATAGCCACAAGACTTTTACATTTCAATAATGACCAAGCAATCTACCAGGAGCGGCGCAAATTAGTGTAGGGTCGCAACAGAGATGCAAATTGGGTTAAGATGTGCTTTTTGGGGGCATTAAACAATGGCACAAATACCAAAAGACTGACTATTGCAAACTTTAGAAAATAACATTGCATGATTCATTTAAATACTCTCCTCATTAATGTTGTGTCTAAAGGTAAACTCCTACAAATGCACATGCAATAAGGTCCATGCCTTTTCATTGTTATTTTTTTTTTTTTCATTGCTTGACTTTAGTAAATCCTTACAGTAGTTTTTTAACACAAAAAAAAAAAGAAAGAAAGAAAGAAAGAAAGACAAAAAAAAAAAAAAAAAAAAGGTTTGCGCTGACGTACACTGTTAGTAAATTTGGCCCTATGTGTTGGCAGGTAACATAGCTAACCTTGTCTGAAGTTTTCAATGTTTTAAATGATCATTAACCTTAGCACAGGGTAAGCTGCCATAAATCATCTGCTTACATGGAGCAATCTTCCCCGTGGAAATTATGTTGAAAATATGTACTCAGAAGTTCATCCACCTTGTTCATTCAAGTATTTTTGCCTTCCTGAACAAACTTCAACTTTCTGCATTTGACTGCTCTGGGCCGTGTTTCCCGATAACGATTGATCTTAGCGCTAAAGAGCATTTTTTCTGCGAGTAATTTTACGATCGTTCGTTATTGTTTCACGTGCGTTTCCCAACAATGCACGTAAAGCAATCGCACGTAGCTGTGGTTTAAGTGCTACTTAAGAGTCGCTATCCGTTTGTCAAGTGCTAAAATGTCACCTTATAGAATGGCTCTTAATTGTAGTACACGATTTATTGACGTTAACCTAATGCTGCGTTCCAGACAGACAACTTGGATATAATAACTATAATGCAATGCAATATTATATTATATTGTAGTGTATAATATTATACTTAGCATAATAATATATGATGTACTTTATATGCAGTATAGAGAGAGAGAGAGAGAGAGAGAGAGAGAGAGAGTGAGAGAGAGAGAAGTTATTTCCGGGTCTAATACATAGCCGGTTTTCGTGCACTTCAGCAAGTCATTGACATATTTTTTTTGAGATCAGTCTTTGGAGTTTTTATTACATTACTTATTTTATTCGTTTTTTTTTTTTTTTTTTTAGTCATTAAATGTAGATGTGTAGGCTATTTCAATTTTTTCTGCCCCTTTTAATTATTTCATTTATAAATTAATAAAAAAATTAAGAAAACGAGTCATAAAGTGAACAGTAAAGCACAATCAAATCCTTATATTATAATCACATTGCACTTGAATCAAGTTAAAGGTGTAATCTGCTGATTGTCCTGCAGGTGACCGCATAAATCTGTCTTCTTACGATGCACTTAGGGCTTTACGATTACTCCAGAGCACTCGTAGATCTACGATGATTTTCAAGTGCTACTTAAGTCACGATGCTTTTGGGAAACAGGTTGAATATTAAGATCATTCGTGCGATCGTTTTTACGAACTTCTTAGGCTTACGAAGCTTTTGGGAAACTCAGCCCTGGCCTGGTTTCATCCATTGCAAGTGCAATGTTGTGATATTCTGATTAGTGATTAGCATTATGACATTAGCATCATATCGTTGCTGAAGCAACCACTTTGACAAAACCCAAGCCTCCGATCCTCTCTCTTGGTATGTTGCGACAGACAAAGCCACTGAGAAACACCTGAGAATTAAACATTTTCTAAAACTCCAGGTTATTGTGTAAATGTTATTGTGTTCAGAGGTGGAATGAATTACTCTGAAAGCTCCTATTGTTCTGTGCATCTCCATGTGAGCTTTTCTAATGGGAGCACCTAACAACCAAATAAACCTGTAGTCTTGCAAAGTAATCGCAATGTTTAGCTTCTCTAGATGTCCTACAATTGAAATCTCTGATCGCAATCCCTCTTTTATTCTCTTTGAAAAAGACAGATGTGAGTTTGTCTAGGTTTTTCAGGTGGTATTATTGATGAAAGAATAGGAGGAATGCTTTGACATTTGGTCCGTTGCCCTGGCTTATGTGTAAGGTACTAATTAGCAGAGAAAACACTGTCAAACTGCCATATGGTAGCAGAGAAGTAGCAGCTTGCCAAGTACAGCTACAGTCCCGAACATTTGCGACCGCAAACGTTTGTCATGACAGCTTGTGTCAGGTATTATATGCAAATGTAGACTAAATTAATCAGTGCGCTAATGTTTTTCACTTTTTTTTTTTCTTCTTGGTTTCTCTTGTGCACGTCCCCAAGGTCAACGCTGAACACTTTTAGTAATTTTTTTCTGCTTGGTTAGCTGGTATTATCTGAATCATCTGAGTATTAAAAAAGCTCGCTGCCATTTTCCATGTAACTACATTGATCCTCAAGTGGAGACGGCATTAAATGTGAATTAATAAGCCAAAAAAACAAACACAAGCATGAATGTGACACTAAAGATGAGATGCTGTTCTTATAACTAAGGAGTATACCGTACAATTAAGAGGTTAAGTAGCAAGACAAGCTTGCAGAACTGGTGAGATAACAGGGAACAAAGTGTTTCATTGCACTAATGGGACTTCAGGGGAGAGTAGAGATCTTGATGTACCATGATGCTCATTAAAACTAGAGCAAACAAAGCTGCTCTGCTCAGATGTCCTCATAATAATCTCCAGAGACTGAGGTTCTCTGAGAGAGTTCTCGCTCAGTGTTTAGGGCTGTTTGTCCCATTAGTGGTATTTCCCGTCACACGGGAATCAATTGGTCGAGCTGTTCTGTCAGAGGCTGTGAGATGGACGATGGAGGGAGCAGGCCAAAAGGCAAACAGAAATGTATTTTTTTTTTTTTTTTGAGAGGAGAGATAAAGATCAAACCAACCTTTAGGAAGATGAAGAGGGAACAGTGGAGGAGAGCCCATAGTGAAATGATTTTCCATCAAAGTTTCATGGTTTTCTTGGAGAGCAGAACCATGCTGTGCCTGGTTGTGCCATGTGTTCAGAAGCTGATCTGAAAGCAGTACAGCAGAATCTCTTAAAGAAAGGAAAGGTCATTTGACTGATTTTCAAAAGTACATTCCAAAGTGTCACTCTATAGTGCAGTTATTAACTTCATTTCATTTTTTTTTTAAATGTAATTTTAATTTATTCATCCTCGGGTCATTAAAATATGATGTAACATTAAAATGTTTTCTATTTTTATTTTTGGCATTATCTTAGCCCGATACAGACATTCTAAAACCAAACATTTTGAAACATAAGATTTATTATATATATATATATACACACACACACACACACACACACACACATTATTTATTTATTTATTTATTGCATCTGTCTGATGGTAAGCGAAAGAAAAAAAAAATGTAATGTAAAAATGTAAAAAAAATTCCACCTACTTCAACTTTACATTTTTAAGTGTAATCAAATGTGCTAAAGTCATTTAAACTTAAAGGGCAACTATAATGCAAAATTCACTTTTGCATATTGAACATAAGTGTGTTGGCATTGTGTGTACACATCCACCCTATAATGATAAAAATCCACTCAGTGCTTTTATTTTTAAAATCCCTATAAGTCCTAAGCACTGTCTGAGAACAAGTCATTCTCAGATGCCTGTCTGTGTGACATCACACAAGCCAAGGCCCCTCCCAAGATTGTTGATTGACAATGGTGTTTTATCACAGACCTGTTCTGAGTGAGCTGTCATCAGTCCGCTATTGTTTCAGCTCTTGAGAAGATGCAGACAAGAATGTCTTCTAAGCGACTGAGGTGTTTTGTTGTTGGATGTAATGATGAATATAGCAGTCGTCATTTACTCCTGACATCTGAGCCGCTGAAGACGCAGTGGTTTACTCTGTTTTTGAAAGGAATGCACCCCCCAATCTACCTAAATGTGTTTGTTTGCGCAAATCATTATACTCCAGACTGCTTTCTGAACAAGGGACAATTCAAGACAGGTTTTGCTAAAAAAGTTCCTGAAAGATGGATCGGTAACAACAGTTCGTGATCCAGCTTCACCTCGGGAAAACGTGAGTGTCATACTGTTTATTTTATGATTTCTGAGCTAATCACCATTTCACTCCAGACTGCTTTGTGAATATCATATAGTTATAGTGCTTGGATAACTTTTTAACCTTATTTGTGTAAATTTGTTATCGAAGTATTTTAATTGATCAGTGCCGTGCTGGTGAGATTAGTAACATTGCGCTGTTTCATACCGCATTCGGATATGCCGCTCATTTGCATTTAAAGTGAAACACCTCAAAACAGCTCTTTTTTAGACAGGCCCCAAAAATAACATTTCCTGTCAGGGCAGGAAATTGAAGGGAAGGGAAGGGAAGGGAAGGGAAGTGTGGCCAAGTATGGTTGCCCATTGTGGGAATTTGTGCTCTGCATTTAACACATCCAAGTGCAGACACAAAGCCGTGGTCAGTCATAGTGTTGAAGGTGGAGCAGAGTGCTATACATTCACCCCCCACCCCCACCCCCACCCACAATCACGCCGGACCTGATAATCAAACCCGCGAACCATTTACAAGTCTGACTCTCACCCTGGGTGAACCACCTTTTTGATCATGTTGTCTCCCCTGCCAGGTAAGTAACAAGTTATACATGTTATAATAAATGATCTGTGGGGTATTTCCAAGCTGAAACTTCACAGACATATTCTGGGGACACCCAAAAGCAATAATACTTCTTGTAAAAAGGGACATAATAGGTGCCCTTTAAATTATATTTAATTGACTTAAAACAACTGAATTTAATCTTGTATAATTTGAAATATAAACCGGAAATTGCTTCAGTTAATTTGACGAGTTAAAGTAAAAAAGTTAAAGTAAAAACATGTTGACGACTTATTGATTATATCATTTATTTATTTATTTTTTAGAGTGTAATAATTAAATTATGTCAACTTTTATTCATTGTTAATTTTTTAACTTAGAAAGTTAGAAAGGTTAGATAAACAGCTTTTTGTAAATGCAGTGACACTGGAGATATTTTATTAACCTCACTGATAAAACAAAATAAAATCATACTATTACTATTATTTCCATGAATTCAATATTCTATGAACCTAAAAGATTCATAAAAATGTGTATGTGAGTATATCAAGTTGCAATATTTGCACAATAGAAAAACGTGCCACTATGTGCCTGAGAGGTCGGTTTATTTATGGTTGGGGTTAGGGGCTCGAAATATCTCTGCATATTGCAGCTAAAGCCACTTTCATGTTTCATGTCATTCAAACACATGATAATACCGGAAAATTGCCCAGGCTTGACACTTGATCCTCCAGACTGAGGTGAAAATGTCACCAGTGATGTTTGGTGGTGCTGGATAAACGTCGCTAGAGTGACGTTTCTCATATGCAACTTTTATTACAGAAATATTGTTGTGCTCAAATTTATTGTTCACGTCAAATGCTTAGAATGAAGGAACCAACCTTAAGGTCTGTAACAATATTACATTGCAAAGAAGAACTCAGATGGAGAGGGGCTCTCAAATGCTAAAGATGTCCCTGGGAGCACAATAAAAAATCTTATCAGTATGTGCATCAAGAAATCAAGACATCAGCACGAGCTGGCAGTGACCTTCCGCAGTTATCTGCAAAGGCATACGCCATGAGATTACAACTCAAATATTGGTGTCTGTGGGCCTGCTGTAGTCGGCCTGGCAGGTATGCCCTATCTGTGCCACCACCACTGGGCAGGATGCAACGAAAACCGCCCACTCAAATCAGCAGCTGAGCTGGGCACAGGACAACAGCAAGGTCCCCTGCCGGCGAGAACCAAATGTGACAACTGGGAGAAAATAATAATAGTAATAATAAGGGCAGTGAATGAATCATGGATCGTGCTAGATCATTCACGGTTGACATATTGACCTTATGGTGTTTAAGTCTTATCTGTGACCCAATTAGCAAACTAACATACTACTCTTACTGCTTGTGCACTATATTATATTTTAATGTTACAGACTCCTCCTGCATTTTCAGGACAACATTATTGGCATCAACAAGATATGTACAAAAACAACTTGCAGAACATATATGATATAAGAAAAATTACTATGACTATGTAATGACTATATGACTACCAAGATGTACGCATAAGGCTAACCACAAAACACAAAAATATAGCAAAGAATAAAAATATAATATAATATAATATAATATAATATAATATATATATATATATATATATATATATATATATATATTATATATATATATATATATATCTATATATATATATATATATATATATATATATATATTTATTATATATCTATATATATATATATATATATCACTAATTAATCACACATTATTATTATTATTATTATTATTATTATTATTATTTCCTAGTTCATAAGTGGATGCCACTTGCATGCAAAAGATCAGGCCATGTGACAATAATCTTACATACTCCTGTTTAATGTTTATTGTGATATGATACCTAGCATTTTTTTACCTGTCTGCTGTATATTACACATTATGCTTAGTTAGCTCATACCCTTTGTGTCTGTCAAGCCTGCAAGAGGACACACATATGCTCATACACAGCTCTTTCTAATGCTGCATACTTAGAGAACACATAGAGACTGTAAATAAATATTATTGCCTAACTTAACAGAATTAAAACTTTCTGAAGGTCATTTTTTTTTCAGAGTTAACGCTGACTTTTGCACCATATCAGTGAGTAAAAATAGCTTTGCTCTTTAATTCATTTCCGATGGTGCTCTGAATGTGTATTAACAGAACGCATATAAAAAGAACAGCCATTTTTGGAGGATAAAAAAAAAAAAAACGTCCTCATTTCCACTCTATTTATAATAGAAGATATAACAGGTGAAAAATGTAATAGTGTCGGAGGTCTGGTTTTATCAGGAGATTATAAAACAAGGTAGCTAATAAGCCCAATTTCCCTCAACTGTAAAACATAATAAATTAAGGCAAATGAGCTTTGTGGTCAAATTATTAAATATGTCATGCAAATATTGTAAGAGCTCTTACATGGTTTTCATTTAATACCAGGCTCAAAATCATCTCGTTCCCACAGAGACTCGGTTGTATAACTTTACATTGTAATTTAGAGTGACTTACAATTGATTTAACCTGAGGTCAGTCCTTGCGACATTAGAGACAAAGAGACTCTGTATTGAAATTGTTCATTTAATGATTAACACATTAAAGGAATGGTTGACCAAAAATGAATATTTTATCTTCATTTGCTTGCCCTCATTCTACTGACACTGTATTACTTTCTTTATTTAGAGAAATACAACTTGGATAAAAAAGTCTGAGCTGCTCTATACAGATGCGGATGGTTATTGACACCACCAAACACCATTAGTTCATGCATGTTAAATATGAACTACTTTTATGGTGATTTTATGTTCTTTTGGAGCCTTTTAATTCACCATGCTCTGTCCTGGTGTTGAAAACAGTTTTGGGTTGAAACGTCATGAGGGCGAGTAAATAACCGCAACATTGCTGCTTTTGTCCTGCTCATTCATTTAAATCGTTTTAAATAGAGACCACAGAGTCAGTGCGGTGGACTACACGGGGATTCTGTTTTGGTCAGCGAGTCTTGGAGGGAGTTTGGCTGTTTTTGGATCAGGGCCCAGGTGCTCCCTGAAAGATGAAGAGATGCCTTAATAATTTATTCTGATGTGCGTTTGTGTCTGTGTGTGTTAGCACCTGCTTCATGCCATGAGCTATGGGACATCCTTGGTTTCTGCCCACCTGCATGTGTGTGTGTGTGTGTGTGTGTGTGTGTGTGTGTTTGTGTGTGTGTGTGTGTGCACACGAATATCACATGGTCCAAGTGGGCTTGTTTGGCACCAGCAGTGAGTGAAAAGAATTGATTTAGTGTTAGCTGTCCTGCAAGCCAACTCAATATAGATTGAGTCTCGTCTCTTTTATCCCCTTCAAGCCTGACAATCTGAGTTATCGAATCCACATAAAATATGTTCTCCTGCATTTTATCTTACAATTATACAGGATGGACAGAAATTATTTACCAGATTTCCACATGAGCTGCTTTGAAATTTATTATCTATCTAGCTTGTGTTCTGCAAGTGAACGTTGCTTTATTGTGCCATCCCAAAGAAGCACTTTTACGGACTTTTAAATGAAATGTTCCCTCCTGGTGGAATAACCAGCCCAACTCAATCTGAGCAGCTGAGCTTAAAACACATCTCTTCCATCTTTATTTGACCCTCTAACTTTAGCACTCACTATTCTAATTCTATTCGTAAAAAAAAAAAAAAAAAAAAAAAATATAACTAGCTTTCTAATATTTTTGTATTCTATCTGTTTTCTTTTCATTTATTATACAATTAACAAAGCAAAAAAAAAAAAGACCTCTAACACTAGCTTGCTCTATTTTTTGTCTATTCTATCTGTTTCCTTTTTATTTATTATATTATTTAAAAGCCCTTGCTACGTGTACTGCGTTTAAGCTAACTGAGACTTGTTATAGCACTTGTATATCATTGTTCTTTTGTTGATTTTGATTGCTTCCATTGTCCTCATTTGTAAGTTGCTTTGGATAACAGCGTCTGCTAAATGATTAAATATAAATCTATCTATCTATCTATCTATCTATCTATCTATCTATCTATCTATCTATCTAGCTAGCTAGCTAGCTAGCTAGTTAACTTAGCTGCATATAAACAGTGCAAAATTAATAAATGTAATGTAACAACAAATGTAAATCAAATCAAATCAAATCAATCAAGGTCAAGGTCAAGGTCTGTCTACCTACTTACAGTAAAAATAGTAATAAATAAATAAATATGAAGTAGCAACAGTTTAAATCTTGGTAAAAAAAATAAAAATAAAATAAAATAAAATAAAATAAAATAAAATAAAATAAAATAAAATAAAATGCAGTTTGGCCTGCTTCGTAATTATTTTTTGAAGTATTCTTTTTATATCTGTTTTGACCACGATAGGACCATTGATCTAAACATCAGATCTAAACCTCTTGATTCAGTTTCGACATGATGTCAGCTACTTCTACGGGTGGTTTGAGGTAGCATGTCATGTGCTTGTCTGAGCATGCTCATCTGCTCTTTGTGCAGGTTGAAGAGCCCTAGGTGTCTGGCCGTTAATGAGGAAAAACGCTCTGCTTTAGCAGCTGCCTGTAATCAGATGGTAATTGGATTGAGTGGCGAACTGGAGCTCAGAGCTCAGTGTTTTTGTGTGAAGATGAGAATTATCCTGTGTGTGTGTGAGAGTCAGGCAGGGCAGGCCAGCAGGGCCTCCAGTGGGGACCACTGGGGCCGCATGTTGGCTCAATGTGCACTAGAATGGCTTCATAAATATGTTTGCTTACAGCTGCACAGGGCAACGGGCTCCTCGCCCTGCAAATATTTCCTTCACACTTCCTTTTATCCATTCTGTGTTTCATCAAGGTGTTGTGAGACAGAAGAACCAGCTAACCTTGCTCCAGTGCCCACACACAGCACAAGACTTTTCATAATACTTGCATTGCTGTGCCGAGTGCTGCCTACACTGGTTAGCGTTGTGATGTAACCATGTAGCTGTTTTGTATTTTATTTAAATTTGTATTGTTTTACAGTTGTAATAATTTGTTTAGTATATTAAACATTATTTGCATATGCATATAGTTAATTGTACTAATGCACTTTTTTTCTCTCACTCTCTTGTCTCAGGATTCAGGATTATGCATGGAAATTATAAATAAATAAATAAATAAATACACAAATAAATAAATAAATAAATAAATAAATAAATAAATAAATAAAAATGCTGTCATTAAATATCATGATAATCCAAACCCTTAATTTATTTTATTTTATTTTATTTTATTTTATTTTATTTTATTTTATTATTGAAGAATCCTCTTACATGTCTTGCATGTTTTTTGTTGTTGTTGTTGTTGTTTTGTTTTGTTGTTGTTGTTGTTGTTTAAGAATTACTGTTTATTGATGTGATTAAATTATGCAATTTGTTGAACTTCATATGTGCTGACAAATCACATGTGATACATATTTACTAAATAACACAATAGAACAGTTTTTAACTACTGTCTTCACAGAGTTACGGTAAAATGACTATATGCATTTGCCTGTGGTTTTGTCTTTTAATTTTATAAATCATGAAAGTGAAAGTTGTGACATTTGCCAAGTATGGTAACCCATACTCGGAATTGATGCTCTGCATTTAACCCATCCAAGTGCACAGACACAGCAGTGAGAAGTGAACACACACCCGGAGCAGTGGGCAGCTATATCCAGCGCCCAGGGAGCCTCTGGGGGTTCAGTGCCTTGCTCAAGGGCACTTCAGTCATGGGTATTGAGGGTGGAAGAGAGCGCTGTTCATTCACTCCCCACCCACCTACAACTCCTGCCAGCACCGAGACTCGAACCTGCAAACTTCTGATTACAAGTCCAATTCTCTAACCATTAGGCCATAGCTGCCCCATCATGAATAAGTAAAGCTTCATAACTAAAATCCAAGCTGAAAATAGCCGGTTGGCAGTACATTTGCATGTAGGATCACATTACAAAGACTAATCTGCAGAAAAACTAATCACGGCTATGTAATTTGTCAATTAAATATAATCTGCTATCTATTTCATGACTGTCCACTTCAGATTTAAAAATAGTTCTCAATGATATATTCAATAAAATGGTACTTGCAGTTAAACTCCAGATATAATGCTTGCATAAAAAATTAAACAGGCAAAAAAGCATAATTTGAAGATTCATCAGAGGGCCAAAATGTAGCTGGATAATTGAGTTTGCTTCGTGGCGAGAGAGATACGGAAATAATGAAGAAGAAAAAAGCTACGGTAATGACCCCTTTACACTTTGACTCATATGTAAAAGAGGTTAGGATTCATATGTGCTGCTTTAAATAAAGAAAACACAATTAAGATCTTACATTTACCACTTTACTGCTGAGTGACACTTCTAAGAGAAAAATGAAGGGTAATATTTGTTTAGATGGTGTCACTTTATGGCTAAGATTTTATTAATTCAACACTTTAACAAACCATCTTCAAAGTGCTCACAAAACTCCCCAGTTACTGTAAGCCGAGTTGAGTGATGGGTTCTGCTAAAGGTTTACGGAATGTTAGTATGCTTCAAAGAGAAGTAAAAGATTCATAACCGAGAATATGAGCAAACAAGAGAAATCACAATAATGCAAAACTATCAGAAGTGAGATTTTTATATGATTTGAAATCACACTTAGGGTGAATGTGGATAGATTTTAATGCTTAAAAATGTGCATATTTCAATGCAAATGCAAATAACAGGGAAATAATGTTTGCATTGCATAAAGACTTTTGTGGCCAAAAACATAAGCTCCTTATATGCTTATGTAAATGAACATTTTAAAAGTGTAGAGGATTTTTTTTTTCTTCGTCATCTTCATCTTTTTTTTTCTAATGAAAATGACAAAATTGTTATTTCTTTTTGGCTCATAGAAAACGCAGCAGCTCAAGAATCCGGTAATAAGTTGACAACTTAGATAAAATAATTGTATTCTTCCAGTGTTCCCAGCCACAGGCGGAAATTAAATGGCTTATCTAGGGGGTCTTGAGAAATCCTTCAATGGTGAATGTGTGTGATATAACAATTTTGATGGTCTCGGGTAATTCAGTCTAGTATTAAGATAGAGGTTAAGGAATGACACAGAAAAAGGCACAAAAATGTCAGGGCACAACTGTAAGACTATACTTTTTCTCTGCATGCAAAGTATGTCAGATAGCAGTATACTTCTAAAGTGCTTCAAATATTATCTTTTTTTTTATGTACTTTTTTTATTCATTTATTTTTTTTTTACCTATACTAAATCTTCTTTATAATAATGAAACATCAAAATGCCATTTTCATTCAGCTGAATTGTTCCAAAGGTTAATTACGAATCCAACATGCAAGAATGTTATTATAAAAGCAATCTTTTAAAATGTTTATATATTTAAAAAATATATATATATATTTAAAAATTGATCCTATTCCAATGAATGGGTAACACTTGAAGCTTTTCGTGTAGACACACTTGTGATTGCACTGTGAAACTGTTTTGTTAACTAAAAAAAGTTACTTTTAAAAAGTTAATTTAAAAGTTAATTAAAAAATATTCTTCAAAATAGCAAAACTGAAAATAGCAAGACTGTAATAACCTGACTGCATTAAATCACCAATCAACATTTTTTCCTTCTAAAGGTAACTGAAAAAGTGTATGCTAAATTGACTTAACAGTAGATAAGTTTTACATAGCTTCATGTTGTACCTAAGTAAATGGTAAATGGTAAAATTACTGCAATGCATGTCTGAAGTGGTATAATGCTGCGTTAAATTTAAATTTAAAACAAGCCAGACATATTTATTTCCATGAATGTGGCACACAGCTTCCTATGGATTGTTATTTAGGATTTACTTTAAAAAGGTTCATTTAAAAATATATGTTTAAATATAGACTGAATCAGCCTGACTGCAATATATGACACTAACCAGCATTTTTTTGCTTTTAAAAATAAATAAAAATATTATTTTTTTCTTTTTTTTTTTTTTTTTTTTTTTTTTTACAGTATAGCCTAATGAATAAATAGAATAATTGTATTCCAATTATTGCCATTAATGAATGTGAGTTTTGATTAAATATTGGTTTCTTTTATGAAGTACACATGCTGAACTACATAAATTTTACAATGATGAAGTTGTAAAACAGCTACATGTTGTGCCTCAGAAGATCATTTACCATGGTAAAATCTGTGTAATGCTGTGTAATTGCTTTAGCATATAAAAACTCTTATACCGTTTTATACACACACACACACACACACACACACACACACACACACACACCATATATATATATGATATAATTATAATTAATAAATTATGGCTTTTGATTAAATATTGTTTTTTATCAAACTATTGCTACTGAAGTATGGTCTTCATGTATTAATTTGTAAAATATGTTTGTGTTGTGTCTAAGAAGACCATTTACTATGGTAAAATCACTGTAATGCATGACTTCAGTGGCACACTACTTTAAACTATAACTTAAAACAAGTCAAACATCTTCAATTCCATGTGGCATACAACCTCCATTGTCACAGAGAATCTCATGTCTATCCTGAGCTGCTGAAAGAACCCTTTAGTGGTCCACGATCCAATCTTCCAGTGGAGGAGAGGACAGAATGAAACTTGCTCCATATCTCCAGAGTAGAGAGGTGTTCTTACTGGCCTATTATTAGGGGCCAATGTCTCAAGTCCCCCGTGACACTGAGGCAGAGAGAGGAAGACAGCGACTAGTGCTATAACAGCGGCCCAATCAATATTCATCTTCCAAAAACAGTAACAGGGAGAGCTGAGCTGGTTCCACGGTAAGGGTCAGCAGATAGAACGCAGTATGTGTGTGTGTGTGTGTGTGTGTGTGTTACCTCGAGATATCTGGAAAGAGGCCAGTGGTCCTGGAAGACCATGTCTGCGTATTCTGTTTCAGTCAAAGTCCCAGTAGGAAGACAGTGATCTCAGGACCGGGAAAAACAGAGGAGCTTTTCTTGAAAATAATCTCGACCCCAGACGGCCTGAAAGCGGGGACAGAAAAAGAGATGGAGCCACGATGGAGAACGGGGGGTGGAATCAATCAAAGCAATTAACTTTTAAGTATTAGGGGTGATTAGTATTTATGATGTTTTTTATTTTTTTTTTTTTTATTTTTTTGGATTGTGATTGTGTTTAAGTTTAAAATTGTGATTGTGTTTTGATAAGTTCTGATAATCTAGTAACATATTTAAATATAAAACACATAAATGAAGGGAAATTTGGAGATTAGTCACATTTTTACCCCTTTGATAATATCAGACCTCCAAGTTGGAGAAAAGCCCTGGTAATCAATGTTTTATGAAAAGCACTGCACTCTTTACATAATATACTGCTGTTAGTGTCTTTAGGGAAATCATCTTTCCTCCAGCTCTTTCCAGGACCGGTGTGGCTGTCTGCTGACACTTGAGCTGACACAATGAGCTATGACTTTGTCCAACTAAACAAAATCAAAACTACATGTAAAGTGGCTATTGCAGTCTAGAAGACAGACAATGTTCTTGTTCTATCTGTACAGAACATCTTATGAAGACTAAATTGTGAAGATTGATTGATTG
This sequence comes from Cyprinus carpio, assembly GCF_018340385.1. Taxonomy (NCBI): domain Eukaryota; kingdom Metazoa; phylum Chordata; class Actinopteri; order Cypriniformes; family Cyprinidae; genus Cyprinus; species Cyprinus carpio. Next base: position 4,983,261 of record NC_056602.1, read on the forward strand.
ATTGATTGATACAAAACAGGATGGCAGACTTTGGGGTCTGTAAGATTTGGTTTTGTTTTGTTTTTGAAGGAAGTCCACACTCACTAAGGATGAATTTATTTGACCAAAAATACAGTAATACTGTAAAAAGTTTCTATGTGGATATATTTTAAAACATAATTTATTCCTGTGATGCAAAGCTGAATTTTCAGCATCATTACTGCAGTCTTCAGTGTCACATGATCCTTCAGAAATCATTCTAATATGCTGATTTGCTGCTCAAGAAACATTTCTTATTATCAACAACAGCTGTGCTTTACTGATGTTTTTTTTTTTTTTTTTTTTTTTTTAGGAATATTTGACAAATAGAAAGTAAAAACAGTCAATCAGCTACAAGAACATAGTTAGTCTCCAGTAAACCGAATTGTCTGTTTCCAAACAGGTTTCCCAACAAATCAGACAATTAGATAAGCCCCAAATTCACAACACTTATTTACAGTATAGTTGCATTAAGCTGATATATAATAAAATATTTTAACACGGAAAAATATAAACAACTCACCTTTAATGCCATTTTTTGTCATGTCAAGCTATTTATTTTGAATTAAGGTGCAGGAAATAACTTTCTTAACACAGCAATGATTGACCTTGCAAGTACAGATGCAAAAACAAGATTAATAGCGCCTCTATGGTGATCGCATAACAGCACTCTCTCCTTTATAACTCATTCTCATCCAATATGACAACTATACTGCACTGCCTTGGCATTGAGCTGAGGACTCTGGTAATGTAAATGTTACTAACCCACTCAAGAAATGCTTGTTGTGTTAAAAGAACAGTTAGAACTAAATGAAAATTCTACCTTCATGTTGTTCCAAACTGTATGACTTCCTTTTTTTTCTTTGTAATACAAAAGTGTTGTGTGCAAAAGACTGGTGTGAGAAACTCACTGAAATATTTTAGAAGATTTAGAATATGTTTATACTGCTTTATTTTTATTTTATTTTATTTTTTTTGATTATTGGACATTTACTGTACAAGATTATGTTTTGCAAAAATATACTATTTCAGCCTAAATTAAATTTTCATGTTCAGTATTCAGCAAATTCTCAGTTTAAACAGAAAACCTTCTTAAAACCTACACCAATTTTTTTTTTTTTAGTGCAGGGTGTTTTCTATGCTTAACAATGCTGTGTACTTTGCATGAAAAACATCTCGACACCTCTTGCATGAAAAACATCTCGACACCTCTTTTTACCTTCCAAGGAAGAGATAAAGTCAGGATTGACACATAATGTCATGTTTGAGGGAACTATTCCTTTAAATCACAATAATGAAATGAAAGATGACATCTCACAGGCTATTTAACCCCATGTTTCCTCCAAAGAGAATTTGAGACATCAAGGGTGAAGCAGTAAACTGATCCCTCCCAAAAAGATTTTGAGAAATTTAGTTTTAATGAGTTTTATGTCATTCGGCAGTAACGCTACACATGTGGTCTCTGTGGATCTCTAGATGAGCCCTGCGACTCTCATTGCACTAAAACCAATCAGGTTTTCATAACAGGAAAACACAGGGCTGTAAATTATACTAGTCAATTATGGGGCCCAAATGAATGTGATTGAAGTAGTAATTGTTGTTGCACAGAGAGGAGAGAAAACGCGAGACAGACAGAAGCAGCGCACTCATTACCATCAGCCTCAGTGGATGGCCGATTGGCCATCGAGCGTCTCAGGAAATTGAAATGCTCGTTGATGAATACTTGCAAGAGCGCTGGGAGGAAAGTCTGATTGTCTGCGTCATTTGTGGTAAGGGGCCTCGTCAACACGGCCTTAGTTTGGTACGAGGAATGGTGCGTTTCCTTAATAGGATGATTTATTTCCTGACAATGTTCATTTCCTGCAGGGCTGGCGGAGAGCGGCGTTTCAGGTGGCTGCCGTTTTAAGTTTGCTTCCTCCTCGGCACCCAAGAGAGCACGCATCGGACAGCCTCTGCCACTATTGACATGTGTATCAACCGTCACCATTTTATTAGACACTGACATTTCCTATTGGACCGGTAACAAATGGCATTTCCCTAGACAACTTGTTAACTTTTAAAGGTTGATAGATTCAGTAGCGTAGGGCTGAGATACGCCAGCAGATCACGGCACGGCTATTCGACGGAACCAATAAAACAAAACCGCGAGATTAACTGGTGACAGACAGGGGATGAAGTGTGCACGGCACAGGCGCTGCGGGGAGGAGGGGGAAGCCTAAGCCGGACCACGGTGCAATGGACAATATCGATCTGGATGCAGAGGCCTCGAGCTGAATGAGAGAAAATGAAGCCGCAACTGACTCTCTGCTGTGGAAGCGATGCGGCGGGCCCTCACACTTTCTGCTAGCTTGCTAAATAGTTGGAACAGAGTGCTGTGTTGTTTCTAGAGTCTGTGTGGAAAACTCTGTGTTCTTGCCTGAGACGTTTTACTCAGAGTTTTCTGCCTGTTTTCATAGCAACAAGAAGAAGCCGTCGTGATACTGCAGATTAGATAAAGGCAACACAAGAATGCAAACAGTCCCATATTCTTGTGACAAAGTGAAACAGAGTCTATTGCATGCATTTATACATTATCTATTAAAAAACTGACACTCTTCAAAGATCTATTAAGTTTATGAAGCATTTGCAGTGTAAATGTTGTTTGCAGGAAATTATTTTACATGGATGCATTTCAATGGCAGTAGGCTAAAAAGAGAAAGTTTCCACACAGACAGGAAATAAAACCTTGATCCTGTGTTTGTACTTCATTTCCATATTCAAAGAGACTTGCTTATATGATATTGCACTGATATTGGACATTGATATATTGGTAGCAGTTTATAATAAGGTTCTCTCTGTTAACATTAGTTAACATTAACTAACAATGAATAATAGTTCTAAAACATTTATTAATCTTAATCCATGGTAATTTCAAGCTTCGTTATTAAAATGTTAAAAGTTGTATTGGTTAAAATTATTTAGTGGACATAAACTAGCAATGAAGACTGATAAGAGTAATAAATGCTGCAACAAATGTATTGCTTATTGTTAGTTAATGAAGACCTACTGTATTATGTGCCTTTTTACAATATGTAATATTGTAAAATGTCTCATGTGTTCCCAGAATGTGTCTGTGAAGTCAGCTCAAAATATCCCACGGATCATTCATTATATCATTTTGAAAATGCCTATTTTGAGTGTTTGGTTTTGATTATCATGTCTATGCAGGTGCACTGCATATTTGGTTTCTGCTGAGGAGCTGAGCCGGTGACCTGGCCGCTCAGCAGTGGTACGGGACATGACGTCTCCATTCCCTCCTTCAGGGAATGAGGGTTACCTTTTAGTCTGTCACTCTTGACGTTACGTCGGTGACCGACGAATTGGGATCCCTACTAAAGGGCCACAGATACTCCCCCTTCCAGTGTCCTGTGGAAGCCACCTGCGCCTCTACTTTTTGGCGCAGGCCAGGGCTTACCACAAGGAGACCAGCTACTGCTGCTATGGCACCACCCAATCAGTAAGACTGGATAACACTGGGAAAACATACCCGTACCACTTTGGATACACATATGGGCATCCGTTTAGGTGCATATGGAATTTTTGGGGTGATTTGAACCCTCTTGGAAATGGCAGAAGTATGCCGGGAAAACACGTCTCTGAGGCTATTACCGTGGACTTTAAACATATGGGATCCACTTAGGTCTCACATATGGAACTCAGGCCTCTACCGGTTCTGAAGGATTTATCGAGTGAGGGCCTGGCCCTGGACGCTCTGCCACGTCTGGCTGCCGAGGGAACGTAGGAGCTCAACACGGTCTACGGTATGGACTCTCCGGAGCGGTTTTAGCAACCCGACCCGAAGCCGGGGCCTCTCGGTGCTTCTGCCCATTTGAGGTGAGAACACAGGAGGATACCGGCTCCACACAAAGGCTATAGAATCTATCGAACATGTTACGAGTCGCCCAGCCCGCAGCTCTACAGATTTTTGCCAGCGAGACACCACAAGCTAGCGCCGAGGAGGACGCCACACTTCTAGTTGAGTGAGCTCGCAACCTGAATGGGCAGGGCACACCCTGTGCCTGATAAGCCAGGGTGATGGCATCCACAATCCAGTGGGCCATCCTCTACTTGGAGATGGCATTCCCCTTCCCCTTCTGCCGGCCTCCGTGACAGACAAAGAGCTGGTCTGAGCTTTGTGTCCGGTCAACATAGCATCTTAATCATCTATAGAGTGGGTAGTGCTGTGTTTGCCTCTTCCGGGGGGGCAGTGCTTGCAGGCTTACCAACTGACCCCTGAAGGGAGAAGAAGTGGGAACCTTAGGCACATAGCTGGGCGGGGCCTCAGGGTTACCTGGACGTCAGCCGGCCAGAACTCTAGGCACGAATTGTAGACCGAAAATGTGTGCAGGGAAGGACCTCGTACTTATATGCTCGTCCTTCAGACGTGAACCTCAGCAATGGTTTGTGGGGCGGAAGGGACGACACATGGAGTACGCGTCCTTTAGGTCCATCGCTGCAAGCGTGCTTTGGGTACGTTCGTTCCTTAAGTTGCGTTCCTACATCAACATCTTGAACGGTAACTGGTGAAGGGCCCGGTTCAAGACACACAGGTCCAAGATTGGTTGTAACCCACCGCCTTTCTTGGGTACAATGAAGTAGGGGCTGTAACGCCCCCTCTTCAAATCGGCTGGAGGGACAGGCTCTATCATATCCTTCACCAGTAGGACTGCGATCTCTGTCCTCTAGACAGGAGCGGATGCCACTGAACTTGGGGGGAACGCTGGGCGAACTGAATCGCATAGCCGAGGCTGATTGGTCCGCAGAAGCCAACGAGATGGGCTGGGTGGCGATAGCCAGACACCCAGATACCGTGCAAGCAGGACCAATGGAACCACCGCCGTACACGCGTGGGGCAGTGAGGTGGAACACAGTGTGAGTGTGTGGGAGAAAGAGCTACCTGGTTCCACAGGTTGGCAGAGTGTGCGTGAGTAGGACCTTTGTTGACACTCTTGAACTGCCCGCTACTGCTGCTGACGAGGGAGGAGTGCGGTCTGATGTTGGTCTCTCTGCGACTCTCCATATTCGCGCAGGCCAGGGCTTACCACAAGGAGACCAGCTACTGCTGCTATGGCACCACCCAATCAGTAAGACTGGATAACACTGGGAAAACATACCCGTACCACTTTGGATACACATATGGCATCCGTTTAGGTGCATATGGAATTTTGGAGGTGATTTGAACCCTCTTGGAAATGGCAGAAGTATGCCGGGAAAACACATCTCTGAGGCTATACCGTGGACTTTAAACATATGGGATCCACTTAGGTCTCTACATATGGAACTCAGGCCTCTACCGGTTCTGAAGGATTTATCGAGTGAGGGCCTGGGCCTGGACGCTCTGCCACGTCTGGCTGCCGAGGGGACGGAGGAGCTCAACACGGTCTACGGTATGGACTCTCCGGAGCGGTTTTAGCAACCCGACCCGAAGCCGGGGCCTCTCGGTGCTTCTCTGGCCATTTGAGGTGAGAACACAGGAGAATACCGGCTCCACACAAAGGCTATAGAATCTATCGAACATGTTACTGGTCGCCGCCCAGCCCCGCAGCTCTACAGATTTTTTTTGCCAGCGAGACACCACAAGCTAGCGCCCAGGAGGACGCCACACTTCTAGTTGGAGTGAGCTCGCAACCTGAATGGGCAGGGCACACCCTGTGCCTGATAAGCCAGGGGTGATGGCACTCCACAATCCAGTGGGCCATCCCTCTACTTGGAGATGGCATTCCCCTTCTGCCGGCCTCCGTGACAGACAAAGAGCTGGTCTGAGCTTTGTGTCCAGTCAACATAGCATCTTAAGCATCTAAAGCAAAGCTAGGGCTGGGTCTGCCTCTTCCGGGGGCAGTGCTTGCAGGCTTACCAACTGACCCCTGAAGGGAGAAGTGGGAACCTTAGGCACATAGCTGGGCGGGGCCTCAGGGTTACCTGGGAGTCAGCCGGCCAGAACTCTAGGCACGAATTGTAGACCGAAAATGTGTGTAGGGAAGGACCTCGTACTTATATGCTCGTCCTTCAGACGTGAACCTCAGCAATGGTTTGTGGGGCGGAAGGGACGACACATGGAGTACGCGTCCTTTAGGTCCAATCCTTTAGACCAATCTTGGGGACGGATGCCCCTTAAGTTGCGTTCCTACATCAACATCTTTAACGGTAACCGGTGAAGGGCCAGGTTCAAGACACAAAGTTCCAAGATTAGTCGTAACCCACCACCTTTCCTGGGTACAATGAAGTAGGGGCTGTAAAATCCTGTCTTCATATCGGCTGGAGGGACAGGCTGTATCATATCCTTCACCAGTAGGACTGCGATCTCTGTCCTCTAGACAGGAGCGGATGCCACTGAACTTGGGGGGAACGCTGGGCGAACTGAATCGCATAGCCGAGGCTGATGGTCCGCAGAAGCCAACGAGATGGGCTGGGTGGCGCTAGCCAGACACCCAGATACCGTGCAAGCAGGACCAATGGAACCACCGCCGTACACGCAGTGGGGCAGCGAGGTGGAACACAGTGTGAGTGTGTGGAGAAAGAGCTTACCTGGTTCCACAGGTTGGCAGAGTGTGCGTGAGTAGGACCTTTGTTGACACTCTTGAACTGCCCGCTACTGCCTGCTGGCGAGGGAGGAGTGCGGTCTGATGTTGGTCTCTCTGCGACTCTCCATATTCTCCCAGGACACAGGGACAGCTCTGAAAACCGCTCTCTCGTTGTGATATTCCAGATTCTCCACCTGGCCCTCCTCTAGGGGTGGGAGAGGTGCCTTCACCAACCCCCAAGAGCAGCTTCCTCCTTCTCTGGGTCGCCCGTCCTGGGGCCTATTGCTCTACTGCTCACCGCCAGGTTTGACGGGGGACCGGATGGGTGAGGTGGCCTGCCTATGCCCAGCTCCATGGCGCCACTTGCTGGAGGCTGCTGTGGATGTGACATGGGGGCAGATGCAGGGGGCCACCCTCGGCACAGAAACTGCACTTGTTAAAATTACAAATGACTTGCTTCTTGCGTCAGACCAAGGCTGCATCTCATTGCTAGTTTTATTTGATCCTAGTGCTGTGTTCAACACCATAGATCATGACATACTCATAGATTGATTACAAAACTATACAGGTATTCAAGGGCAGGCTTTAAGATGGTTTAGATCCTACCTGTCTGATCGCTACCACTTTGTTTATTTAAATGGAGAGTCATCTCATTTATTACCAGTAAAATTTGGAGTGCCACTAGGATCTATCCTAGATCCTCTGCTATTTTCAATATACATGTTGCCCCTTGGTAATATTATTAGAAAATACGGGATTAGTTTAGATTGTTATGCTGATGATACTCAACTATATATATCTGAACAAGACCAGATGAAACTTCTAAATTATCCAAGCTAACAGAGTGTGTTAAAAATGTAAAAGATTGGATGACCAATAATTTTCTCCTATTAAATTTAGATAAGATAGAGATATTAGTTTTTGGACCAAAAAAAGATTACACAGAATCTCATAGATTACAATTTGCAACTAGACGGATGTACTGTTACTTCCTCTACAGTCAAAAATCTGGGTGTTATATTAGAAAGCAACTTGTCTTTTGAAAATCATATTTCCCATGTTACAAAAACAGCATTCTTCCATCTTAGAAACATTGCCAAGCTACGAAACATGTTACCTGTTTCTGATGTAGAAAAGCTAGTTCATGCATTCATGACCTCTAGACTGGACTATTGTAATGCACTTCTAAGTGGTTGTCCTGCATCTTCAATAAACAAGCTACAGGTAGTCCAAAATGCAGTGACTCGAGTCCTTACCAGGTCAATAAAATATGATCATATTACCCCAATTGTCAGGATCCCAGTCTATGTTCCCCTGTCTTTGGTTTTGTGGACTCTTATTTTGAAATGTTCTCGTTCCCCATTGTTTCTGTGTTCCCTTGTTCCCATCTTGTTAGTTTCAACAGTAATTGATTAGCTCCTCCCTTCTCGTTACCTCATTATCCTGTCAGTATATAACTCAGTCTCACACCACCATTCACTGCCGAGTATTGTTTAGCCCAGGTTGTCTCGTTTCCTGCTTTGTCTTGCCTTCGTGGGGTTTTTTTTTTGGATTGTTTACCTTTTTTTGATTCTTGCTTTTGTATTTTTGGATTTACCCTTTGGATTACCCTGTCTGGATATTGTTCGCTCATTGAAGACCCATGCTTGCCCTAGGATTATTCTTGTGTCTTGCCCTTTATATACCTGTTTGCCATTGTTTGACACATACCTGTTATGAACACGTCTCTGACCAATAAAAGCTTGCACATGGGACGTCTCGTCGGCTCAAACGTTACACCAATACTACAGTCTTTGAACTGGCTACCTATTAAGTTCCGTGTAAAATACTGGACTTTTGGTAGTACCTAGGATAGCAAAGTCCACTAAAGGAGGTAGAGCTTTTTCGCATTTGGCTCTCAAACTCTGGAATAGCCTTCCTGATGATGTTTGGGGTTCAGACACACTTTTTTTCTGTTTAAATCTAGATTAAAAACACATCTCTTTGGCCAAGCATTCAATTAATGCATCTCATAATTTTGGACTAAAGTTATATGTGATCAAATGCGCATTATTATTCTTTAGCTTGGGTTAAACTATTAATTTTACTTGGTTGGAACAGCAGCTACACTAATTATGTCTCTATTTATTTCTCTGTTTTGCCACGGGAGTAACTAGGATTTACACAAGCTCCAGTCTGGATCCAAGACACCTGAGAAAGGATGATGCCAACCCCTCAGAGGACCTCAGATGATGCTAACCCTGAAACAACATACAGAACTACCACATTTTGCTATAAGTTTGATTGCATAATTGCTGTTAATAGTGTTAATCGTCTGTTTGTTTACGTCTTTAATTGATTTTTCTGAACATGTCTGTCGTATGCACATAAACTGACATCTGTCATCACTGATAATCTACTACTAGATATTGTAGAAACTTAATTTTCTGTAAAGTTGCTTTGCAAGGATTTGTATTGTAAAAAGCGCTATACAAATATACTTGAATTTAATTGAATATATATATATGTATAAGTATACGTGTATATATATATATATATATATATATATATATACTGTATATATGTCTATGTATAATGATTAGTATGTATATGTATATATATATATATATATATATATATATATACTGTATATATGTCTTGTGCCTATCATATGAAGTCACAGCACATACTAGGGAAGAAGAGTTCAAATTTGCAATACTTACCAGCCAAAATATGACATCTGGCTTCCAAAAATCTCACCTGCCATAATGGCGCTGACTCCTGACCTTGTTTGTTTGCTTTTCTATCCACTCTCAGGACTGCATTTGGTGGCAAGGCACTTTCAACTAAAATAACCCACGCCCTCTCAAGCTCCTATGATAATACAATATGGAAGAGAGCCATTTGTGCAGGTCGGCAGCACTTGACCTGTAACTGGGCTCTCCCTGCTGAAGCCACACATTTGGTAATGACAGATGATGTTGCTGAGAGAGCTGCTCAGTTCTTCTAGAAGCTTCATTATGAGCCAGAGAGCGGCAGAGAAAAGAAACCCACCGCTTCATAAAGAAGCTGATGCTTTGTGACTGACTGACACTAATTGGTGTTCAAAAAAGTTGGAATCACACCAGATAACCAGAGATCAGGTTAAACCTGGTCACTTGCTTCTCAGAGAAGTCTTGAAAACTTTCAGTGGTTGCCAAGAATCATTCAATAATCCTATGGAACAAAAGTTTAAATTGTTGGTGACATTTGATTAGCCTTGATTAGAAAGTTGTAATTACTATTATATGGCATCGTGTAAAGTCAAACTTTGAAGCAACTTGACAAAATCTTTTCTGAAACATAAAAAAAAACAATTAACTTTGATGGTTGTTGGCATTATAATAATAATAATAATTCCTTACATTTATATAGCGCTTTTCTGGGCACTCAAAGCGCTTTACATAGAAGGGGGTATCTCCTCAACCACCACCAGTGTGCAGCATCCACCTGGATGATGCGACGGCAGCCATATTGCGCAGAACGCCCACCACACACCAGCTTATTGGTGGAGAGGAAACAGAGTGATGAAGCCAATCAATGTATGGGGATGGTTAGGAGGCCATGATGGTCAGAGGCCAATGGGCGAATTTGGCCAGGATGCCGGGGTTAAACACCCCTACTGGTGAACTATACAGTATCTTTTCTTTTTCTTGACCACAGAATTTTTAAACCGAGTCAGGACCTAACGTCTCATCCGAAAGACGGTGCTTTTTGTCAGTATAGTGTCCCCATCACTACACTGAGGCATTAGGACCCACACAGACCGCAGGGTGAGCACCCCCTGCTGGCCTCACTAACACCTCTTCCAGCAGCAACCTAGTTTTCCCAGGAGGTCTCCCATCCAGGTACTGACCAGGCTCAGCCCTGCTTAGCTTCAGTGCACTTTAAAACCCATACCATGTTAAGATTTTTGGTAAGACAGATAGAAGCGGTCAGGTTTTGGGCTCGTCAGTGTGGCCTGCTATAACTAAACCAGTATGCAAAGCTTATTTCTCTATTGATCTCATTTCAAAAGTAGCTTAAAATCTGCTAACACTTTATTTTGATGGTCCCTAAATAGAAATTCTACTGACAAGAAACTTTGCAACATATTCTACTAACTTTACATGGTAGCACTAGATATTAGGGAACACATATAAGAATTGTCCAACAATAAACTCCTAACTTGCTGCTTATTAATAGTTAGTAAGATCATTTTTAGGTTTAGGTATGTGGTAGGTTTAAGGGATCTAAAATATGGTCATGTAGAATAAGGCATTAACAGTGCTTTATAAGTACTAATAAACAACCAATATGCTGGTAATATGCATGCTGATAAGCAACTAGTTAATAGTGAAAATAGGTTGTTAAAATAAAGTGTACCCTAACCTTAACCTAACAGTCTACTAATACACTAATGAGAGTTATTTATTGCAAATTAACGAGAGTTAGATGTAGTGGACTATCGAAATTAAGTGTAAATGTCTTTTTTTATACACATGAATTTACATTATATTATATTTGATGCTAACCTGTGTCCAATTAGTTTTTTGAAGGCTTGCCTTTTGGATGAATGGAATAGCTTTACATTACCAGAAAACATTTGTATGACCAGTTAAAAGAAAAGAAAAATAGTTCACCAAGTAAGAACTTTGCCTACTTTGGAAGATGTAGCTTCAAGGCTTTATTGTGGCCTGGAATTGGGGAATTGATACAATCACAACCCAAGCTGTAAAATAACAGTATGTTTGCGTTATCAGTGCAAAGTAATTATGATAATTCTGTCACTGCTGGAGGAGTTGATGCCAGTTTAATTTTCCCTGTGTCTACAAAATTTTTCCATGAAAAAAAAAAAAAAAAAAAAAAACGTTTTTGAATCAAACCATCTTAAGAGAAGTTAAGTTGTGAGAACAGAAATAGGGAGAGAGGGATTGGAAAGGGAGGCAGTTGTCTCCTGTTTGATCTGACAGTTTTAATTCCAGGGTTAATTACCTCAACCATCAGTGATAGCACAGTCACAATGGTGTTGACGAGATGTCTTCTGACAGCGGTACGTGGGAAAAGAGAGAGACAGGCTCAAATGAGCTTTCATGAAGTGTTGTCTTTAGAGCTCTGCAGACAGATACCCAGAGGGGTGAACGCACAGATCAGTTTACAAACCGCAGTGTATCACTGAGAGCACACTGATTCTTGAGACATGAGACAAAACAGGATACAATGAAACTAAAAAATAAAAGTTTTTAATCATACTTAATAAATAATTGGAGTACACTGTAAAACGTGTGTGCTGGTGCAACCTCTGGCTTCCTTTATTTTCTCACAAAATGTGTTTTTCTTTAATGTTACTCAAGGTATCAGCATTCAAATATAAAATAATAATGTCAAACACAAAAATAATCTCAAGAATGTTATATATTAAATTATACCATGGTCTGTCTGAATACTCGATTCTGATTTGCTTGAAGGTGTGCATTAAAACCGTTTAATGCACAGGTAGGTTCCAAGTCGGTTTAATCACCGTTCAGTATTAATGTGCTGCTTCAATTGATGCCTACAAACCCGCACACACACACACACACACACACACACACACACACACACAGAAAGAGACACAAACTTGTCAACGCTTCCCACAACTTTTTTTTTGTTTTGTTTTTGAAGTGACTAAACACAGCTTCATTGTTTGTACAGAGATCCGCAGAGGCAGGTAACACACACACACACACACACACACACACACGCACACACACACGCACACACACACACGCACGCAGGTAAACGAAAAAAAAAAACACACACACAACACAACTGTCACCTCTCTCTCTCTCTCGATAATTATTTTTTTTTTTGTTTTTTTTTTGAATTGATTTGATATTGCTTCATTGTTTGTTCTAATTGTTTTATTTCATTGAGGTAAGTGTGATATCTCTAACGAGCCATAACTGACGAAAATGACGTCATTTTTACCCTTCCAGTCAATTATTGCACTACGAACAGCATTAACAGCTTTGTGCATTATCCCTAACATAGCAAATGTTTACTTCAGCTGAGAAAACTTGGGGGTGGTCTACTGAGTTAACATTGTGATCATAACTCAGAAAAATACAATAATAAGTGGCAAAAAATATTACAATCTCCAGATTTTGTGTGGCCTTCATGAACTTGGTCCTATATGTGACCCTGGACCAAAAATTTTATATTTTTATTTTTTATTTTTTTTTTATTTTTTGAATAAATATGCTTTCCATTGGTGTATGGTTTGTTAGTATAAGAAAATATTTGGCTGAGATACAATTATTTGAAAATTACAACAATTTGATGGTGCAAAAAAAAAGGAAAAAAAGAAAGAAAAAATAAATAAATAAAAAAAGGAAATATTGAGAAAATTGTCTTTAAGTTGTCCAAATGAAGTTCTTAGCTATGCATATTAGTAATCAAAAAAATTGTTTTGATATATTCACGGTAGGAAATTTACGAGATGTCTCCATGGAACATGATCGTTACTTAATACCTTAATGATTTTTGGCATAAAAGAAAAATCCATAATTATGACCCATACAACGTATTATTGGCTATTGCTACAAATATGCTTGTACTACTTGAGACTGGTTTTGTGGTCCAGGGTCACATATATGTACTTGTCTATTATATTTTTTAAATGTAATACAAAGGATATAGGACTTAAAATCTATAGTAGTTTAAAATTGTTTTGCCCCATGTATCAAGAATCAAGTTATTTGTTTCTGAACCTAATATCTCACACGGAAGATCCTATTATTTTGCAGAATAGAACTGCCAATCATTTACAATAACATAAGGAGAGCATATCCTACATAACTATTTGTTGATAGTGTCTCATAAGCTTTTCCCTGTGACTGAAAGAGTTGAACTTGCAAAACCTTTTGAATGATGAAGTCTTGGATTCACTCATGAAGTGATTTTTGCAGTAATCACCAATGAGGAGCTGACACACTCTCTCGGTAATTGCTGAGTTCAAATGATTACCTAGATGTAATTTCAGCCTGAATAATGCATTAGTTATTGCCATTTTATGGCTAACGCACAGCATCATTAGAAAGCCATATGAGAGTCATTTTCCTGGAGGTGATAAGGTTGAGTGATAGCAAAGTGCCCTAATGCACATTTTAATGCTTCAGAAGACACATGTGAACACCTCACGTCCAGACCTCAACCTCGCTTAACTTCAGTAGCCCTGCGGATTCAGTACGTTCTATTTTATCTCTGGATAAAAGCAATAATTACTTTCCACATTGAAGTTCAGAAGTCTGGTGCTAGTATGATGCCTTGACACACTGAGTCATACTGCTCGGTCTAAAATCTGATGCTCAATTTTTAATGATCTTTGAATCAGACTGAATCAATCGCAGGAGTCAACGGCCTGAATCATGGACTAAATCAATCAGACAATAAATGGGCTCTGATTACGTGCCTGCAGTAAATATTCATAACTTGTGTGCAAAAAAGAGTCTGTCTGTCTATCTATCTATCTATCTATCTATATATATATATTTTTTTTTTTTTTTTTTTTATCTATCTATCTATCTATCTACCCTGTAGGGAAAAAAAATCTTCCACATTTATCTCTAGCAGAGGTTCAAAGGTTTTGTTGTATAAATTATAGAATTTTTTTTTTTTTAAGTATTATTTCCATTCTAATTGATCAGATACAGATACACATCAAGAAATAAAAGCATTTTAAATGCAGAAATGCATGTGTGCTTAGTCAAAAACACAGTTTGCTATATTCTATTACTTATTTCTGTATCACATTGTTGCCGTTTAATAAGAAAAAAAGGCTTCCCATAAAAAAATAGATCTGCATGTTTTTTTTACTGTCACTCTATGTTGTGTATGTTGACACTTTAAAGAACCGTAGCAGATGCTCATCCTCTATGATGCTCACATTTTTTCTCCTTCCAAGTGTAGCATTGTGTTAATGAGAATTTGATTACTCCGTCAAAGCTTTACATTAGAATGCATGATCTCATTAGCAGCCACAAACTACGTCTTCTCCCAGAGTGGCCACATAGCATTCTGTAAAAAGACCTAGTGCACTAGATAGTAGGGGAGATCAAATCTGGTTGGCACAGATTTCATTCTCTCTTGGTTTAATGAATATAACAATTAAATTGTCCAAACTTAATCAATGTCAATATTTCTAAAAGCAAAAAAAAAAAAAAAAAAAAAAAAAAAAAAAATAGGTTGGAGCAAGGGTTAACTTTTGTTGTGCCAAAGAAAAACTGAAAAGTGTGAACCTTTATAGTCTTGTGGGTATTTTTCTGTAGATGTTGCATTATTACACCAGTAGGTGGCAACAAGTGACTGATTGAATATTTGAATTATTCACTCAACTGACTTGTTTAGCTAATCTAAAAATCTATTGTTGTAAAATGCAAACCACATTATTGTACAGCAATATAAAATTAGATATATAGATACATATAAGTATATCTAACTTTATTTGAATTTAAACAAATTGTCTATATCAATTCAAAATGTGAACTATATTATTATGGTGTTGCTTAATGACAAATGTCGAAAATGCATTATTGTAGCATGAAAGCATATATTATTGGCCAGTACTAATCTGCTAAATGCAGTTATAAAAGGCATGAACATATTAATATGTTATGAACATAGACATCATATTCTATACAGCTGCATTGAAACCACTGCATTGTGAAAAGTGCTATTCGAATACAGATGACTTGACTGCTTCATCAGACTTCCCATAACCACTAATATACATCAGTTTTAGATCCAAGTAATGAATTTCAAATATTTAAGAATATTATCTAAAAAACCCAAAGGATGTCCTTACAATTTGAGTGATGGTAATAACACAGAACCACAACTAGAATAATAATGTGTGTGGTTTCTGTGAATTTTTTTTTTCTTCTTCATAATATCAACCAAATAGGAATTCAATGCTCCTAATACAAAGCCCTTTATCAAGGGAAAAAACATCCAAGACTGGATATGGAGGTTCCATTAACTTCCCAGCATGCATCTGTGGATAGTGGGTGAAAAGCAGGTTGGAAGTGTTGACAGTGTTTCTTGAATAATTTAATATCAGCTAAACGTATTAAGGCCTGGCTGTCATGTATACTCCCTCATGACAGCAGGATAGCTTTTTTAACGTTTTATTGTCACATCCGCAAAAAAACACAATCTTCAGCCCCTCGTTCCTCCTTCTTCACGTGAATGGCGAAAAAAGACAAATTTCAAGTTCACCTGTGAATTGAAGTGGGCGTATAATCAAGGTAAATTGACACGCTTCACCTGTCAAATTTACTGACTCTCCACCCCTTCGAGAAGATATAAATTATATTTTCTTATCCTGGCTTTGTGTAAATGCTCTAAGGTGCCCTAAAACTAATTCTTTATCGCACAAGCCCATCCATCAAAAGCACGGTTTGAACCAGGTGGAATGACATCTATTCCGATGCAATGGAGCAAAGCTAATGAGGAAAAAATTCTCCATTTAAATTCTTGTCATTTGAGGCGGTGAATATCCATACAAGCAGACAACTGATTTGAGCAAAGACAATCGTCAAACAAGTGTTTGGAAGCCATTGTATTTTATTCAGTGCAGAAAAAAAAAAATAAAAAAAAAATGTTTGTTTTTTTTTTTAAATGCTTTCTTTCAAAAATGATTTGTTTTTTTTTCTTTAGTAGGAAACAGCACTAGGTCTTTGATTTGTTCACTCCTAGGCTGTTTTTCTGAAGTGCCGGGTTACCAGAGGTTCCACACGACCCGTGTGTTTGTGACGTTCTCTGAGTAAACATAACTTCTTGTGGCACAATAACAAAGAGATATACAGTGGACAGCTTCCCTTCTGCTTTTTTTCTTCACAATGTCTTCAGTAAGAGAGGGGAAACAGCACGGGTGCAGCTGCTATCAAAGGTAGAGTACGCAGCAGTGCTCAGAGCTGCTGATCCATACCACACTGTGTCCCCGCTGTCAATCCATGATGCTCGCAGTACTGTGTGTGAACCACTGAAGATACTACAATACACTGCATGCAGTCAGTTTGCTTCTACCAGACACTGCATTGAATAGAAGAAGTGCTGTCCACAGACCACAACCCCATCTATCTATCTATCTATCTATCTATCTATCTATCTGTCTGTCTGTCTGTCTGTCTGTCTATATTTCTATCTATCTATCTATCTATATTTTATGAGTATCTGTCTGTCTGTCTGTCTATGTATCTGTCTGTCTCTGTCTGTCTGTCTGTCTGTCTATCTGTCTATCTATCTATCTATCTATCTATCTATCTATCTATCTATTTGTCTGTCTATCTATCTATCTATCTGTCTATCTATCTATCTATCTATCTATCTATCTATCTATCTGTCTGTCTGTCTGCCTGTCTGCCTGTCTGCCTGTATATCCTCTTATGTTCTTTCTGAAAAGATTCAGTGATCTAAGAGGGGATCTATACACGTTTTAATCCAGAATAAAAGTAATCATTAGTGTTCTTTGCTCTTGGAGAAATGGTGGGATTCTGACGCCAAAAAATAAAATAAAATAAATAAAAATAAAAATTGACCCTCCCCTTTACCTTTCATCCTGCACATGAACCTCCCATAACCCACAAGAAACAATTATAAAGATGAAAAAGAACAACGGACATGTTCCAAGAAGAAAAAGTGAAAAAATAAAGACGTTACATGAATGATTGCATTAATTATGACATGAATATGTCAGCTATTAGCCTTGTTAGATCTTCCCTCAAGAAACTTTTTTTTTTGTTCCCAACAGAATGCACCTGTTTATATTCATAAATAAAGATTAACACATCTTGTTGAACATTTTGATTAATATAATTGCCCACTTTTCCGAGTTAACATACTAGTGCTATTCTTGAATACATTTCACTCCCTGGGACCTTGTTTATGCGCTTCTTGACTAAATGTCTTCTCATCCCAGAGAGACACCTAAGTGCACTTGATGTCTCATATGAGACCTTGGTGTAACAAACGGGACTCATGGACTCTGTCCTTTGTGAGAGCAACAAGCCCTGTCACTCATAACGTCTGCCTGGCTCAGCTCCCAAATGTACTTGTTTGAATTATTTTAATCAGTTCCAATGCCATTCCATTGGAGATGAACATTTGCATACGCGCTGTTCGCCTCTCCGATAAGCCTTCATAGATCCCCAGTATGATGAGCAGCTGAATAATGCCATTTCTGTCACAGACCACCACGGCTGATGCAACAATACACTTCAATCAGGATATATTACTCCTCTTCGCCGGCTTTGGTTGTTGCTGCAATTGAGCAACCTTTATCCAAATCTCCCAATCTGATTTAGACGAGGACAATTTCATTTCAGCCAGTGAGAAAGAGATGGAATAATGAAATATACTGGGGAATATATGTATTTTTTGCTCTGTCTTTTGATGCCTGATAGACATTAAGCTACATTCTCTATCCTCTGCTAATTCATAGACTGTACAATCTCAGGCTGATGGGATAGAGTGGAATTTTGGGTATTCAGTGTGAAATGTATTAGTAGGGATAAAATCATAAGGATATGCTGGTAAGATTACACCAATTGGCCTAGTTCTGCTGACCACTTAGTTTTTAATATTCATCATATAGCAGTTTTTTTTTTTTCCTCAATGGATTATGCCTTAAAGGGGCTGTGATGTGACATCTTGCATGGAGACATTTTTTATTTTTTTTTTTTTCCTTAATGGGTTTTTGTTGTTATGTTCTGTTTTGTTACATTTTTGTCAGATTTTGAGCACTGATCTAAAAATAAAATTTTCAATAATAGAAGTACGAAATGTGAGATAAAAGGTCAGAATTACTGTTTTTACTTTTTTATTCTGTGACGGAAACAAGCTTGCATAGTAACCAAAGGCCATGTTTGTTGGAATTTCTGTTTATCACTGGCATCAAGCTACCATGGGGGCACCATCCACATCCAACCCCCACCCACTAAAAGGTTCCAATTGAATTTCTGCATAGGGGACCCTATTTTTTTTCTATTTTAAATTCTATAAAGTAATGATTATTCAGTTTTAGATACAGTAGTATGTTGCCAAGAATGAACTCATTCAACACTTCAAAATGTCAAATGGGTTTCAGTTGAAGGTAAACTGAAGGCTAAATTACAAAAGAAAAAAAAAAGGATTTTTATATTGTCTATTATATGCAGGTAGAACTAAAACATGACAAGTAATGCAGTTTTTGTAAAGCCATCAACTGTTAGTATTTTGACAGTCACTGTGCTGTGTTAGAATAGGTTTTTTTTAATTTAGTTTTTTTTTTTTTTTTTTTTTTTTTTTTTTTTTATTGAAAGTAGTGCTAATGTTTTGACCGAATGACTCAATTATGAATCAGGTTTATGGTTATGAGTCAGTATATGTGGAAAAAAATATTCAGCATTTTGAAATGTAGAGATTGTATTTTTTTAACAAAATGTGGTTTTGGCCACAAAATTAACTATTTGGCTAATTGTGTAATGTGTGTTAAGAGTTTAGAAAAAAGTATTTCATGTATTGGTAAACGCTTATTAGCAATGAAAAATAATAATAATAATAATAATAAAAAACCTATTAGGTTGCCTTTAACCTAACAAACCTAGGTTTTCGAGGGGAATTTACAGTTCAAAGAGGCCACTGAAGTTCTTCCCTACAAGACTTACTAAACCACATCTGTTTGGAACTCATGTTGTGTACAGGTACCATCAAGCTGCAAGAGAAAAGTCTTCCTTAAACTGTCACAACAAGGGTGTAAGCACAGAATCTTCTAGAATGCCATTTTATGGTGTAGCATTAATAGAAAACCTGTTAATTAGAAAGGGGTGTCAGCTCACCTTTGGCAAAGCATGCTAGCAGTAAATTTGATTACAGATGGTTCAGTGAAAGCTGAAGGTGTGTTAAATGTTGGATGACCCTGTGAGCAGCAGAGCTTTTTCACAACAATCTGGGTTTTAAGACATCATTAAGACCACAATGGCCTCAAAGAGAACAAGGAAAAACAGGCAGAAAGAAATGAAAGACTGAATAAAAAAGAAAAGAAAAGGAAGCAAAGTAGGAGAGTGGAAAAGTGGAGAAGAAAAAGTCCAGATGGGAGATTTCTGTTGTCCCTGGAGGGGACAGAAAGACTCAGCGGGGACTTTGCAGAACGAAACCTGCATGAGCTGCTCTCGTTTTCTCCTCTCTTCCTGTCCTGTCTTCCCAAAGCCTCATGACAAACATTCACCTTGAGTGCTGAATCACGGGTCCCGTGGGCCTCTGCATGAGGCGCTGATGAATTTTCGCCACGAGAAAGCAGGGGTTATCTCCGAGGTCAACCCGACCCGAGCCACATTCATCACAGCTCTCTTCAAAAACAACCAGCCAAGATTGGAAAACTGAGATGCTATACGAGCAAAACGAGAGACTGAAAGACGGAAAGAGAGAGTGAGAGGGGGAAGGAAAACAAACATGTTTCTAATGCAGAGGAGGCTTATACAGACACTGGCAGATAGAAGCATGTTTACCCTGCATTCACGCAGCTGTAACGCAGGCTGTTTGTTCCGTTTACAATGCTCTTCTATGCACAACAGTACTACATCAGTATATATATAATATACATTTAATATATTTTAAAATGTAAGTTATGTGATGGCAAAGCTGAACTGATTTTTTTTTTTTTTTTTTTTTTTTTTTTTTTTGCAGAGACCATGACACATTATTTCAATGATCAATTGAATTTTATTTTATTTTTATTTATTTTGTTTGCACACATACACATACACATACACACATATACATATACATATACATATACATATACATATACATACACATACACATACACATACACAAACATATAGTACTATGCAAAAGTCTTAGGTTTCACCAAAAAAAAAAAAAAAAAACACCCAAACACCCAACTGGTTTTAAGCTTGATATTTTTATCTTTTGCTGTAGTGTGTCAGTGGGAAATAACACTCCTTTTGCCATTAATTGTAATAATCCAGTTAAATATTTGTACGCACAAGGACTCTGACAACAGCCAGTGCTCCACGCAGAGGTCTGATCTCACCATTATCCAGTCTGTCTGGAATGACATGAAGAAACAGTACAAACTGAGACAGACTAAATCCAGAAGAACTTTGGCAACATCTCCAAGACACTTCAAATGACCTACCTGCAAAGCTACATGAAAACTATGCACAACTGTGCCTAGGACAAAAGCTGTTTTACACAAAAAGGGTGGTCACACCAAATGTTGATTTGATTTAGTTGACTGAAGTTAATTGATAAATAAAATTTATTTATGACATTATTTTTGAAAGCATCCTCAGTTTACAGCATTTTTACACAAGTGCCTTAAACTTTTCACAGTACTGTAGCTTTGCCAGTAGGTTTCTTCAAGCATCTCGGAGACCTTGTCACATTTCTTTTGGATTAAGTCTGTCTCAGTTTGTTCTGTTTCTTCATGTCATTCCAGACAGACTGGATGACAGTGAGATCAGACCTCTGCGTGGAGCACTGGCTGCTGTCGGATTCCTTGTCCATAGAAAAAAGAAAAGAAGAAAAAAAAAATTGCATTATCACAATACAATTGGGAAAATGAATACTAACGTGCACTAGAATTTTGCACAGTAGAATATATATATATATATATATATATATATATATATATATATATAGTTATACTATTTTCACATTAAAATAATTGTTATAATCATTCCACAATAGCTCTGTTTTTATGATTTCATTCTAGTTTATACCACATTTTGAGTCCTGATTAATAAAGTCCATATGACCTCAGCACTGTCGTATATCCCAAGTTTTCCTAAAGGGGTCATGTGATGTTGCTAAAAAGAACATTATTTGGTGTATTTGGTGTAATACAATGTGTCTATGTGGTTTAACCTGTTAGCCAGCACCCCCCATTATGAGACTCACAGCTGAAAGTGCCCTACATAACTTAAAATTGTAACAGTTCCTTACTTCAGTGTGTTACACACATAATTTTGGTGTCTTTGGAAAGAAGACCCTTTGGGCTGTACTTTTGTTCAACTAGAGTTGATAATGCTCAAAAATATTAAAAGTTATAGACACTGAAGTGCCTTGAAAAAGTTTTTACCACACTGATTTTTTATTTTATTTTTTTATTTGATATAAAAATACATGACATCAGTCCTGGAGCAATCTAGAAAAGTGATGGGTTGACAGTCAAATGTCTCATGAGTTTCTATTTCAAATCGGAAGGAGATACCATGAAAAATGAGATTCCTGCAACCATTTTTTCTATGTCTAGCCCCCCCCCCCCCCCCCCCCCCCCCATATAAAAAAAATATATTTACCACCTGTATTGAATGGTTCTACAAACTATTTTAGTAATTAAACATACCAGTGCATATTTTTATTTTTTTTTTTTCTATTATAAAACACTAGACGGAAACTTAGACATCATATAAGTGATTTATTTGAGCACTAGAAAAATGCATATAAGTGATTTATTTGAGCACTAGAAAAATCACTTAAAAAAATAAAAAAGATTTAACTTTGTTTGCCAATTACAGAACATCCTGAGATTGCTAGAAATGCAGCATTTAAAGTGAATTACAATGAAAATACGTGCTGATGGTCAGTTATAGAGATAGTAATCATATATATGCGCCACAAAGTCAATAAATCACACTCTATTCATATAGATGGCGTTCACATTGATATCTGTGATTACACAGTAATAGCGAGCTGATTTGCGCTCAAAAAGATGGTAATCATGCAGATACAGGCACATTCAACATAAAACACATTCACATATATATAAAAAAAAATGTAAAAAAAAATAAATAAAAAATAAAGAAAAAGGCGATCGCTAAGTTCCGCCTCCATCAGATGACATGTGCGTCAGAGCGCGCGTCACGAGCTGTCATGAGAGAGCGCCAGAATTCAAATAAACAATCTTTCGCCTATCTTTCACTTTTTTTGTGACACTGTACGCTACAAAGCCATGCTTTTTTTTTTTTTTTTTTACTACCAAGACGCAGTTTCTGAGTGTGAGTTATTCCATAACGGGCACAGACAATTCTGTCCCTGAAGAACTGAAACCTAAACGGAATTATCATCCATATTACAACATTATTGCTTCATTGGACTAAACGTGCTCCATGAGATTTCGTTCAGTGGACCCTTAACTTTCTAACTAAACTGGGATTTACAGCTGTGGATGTGTTTATGACTCGTTATTACGACGAATCTGGTTTGTACTGCGTTTTCATTCTTCATGTTTTGATGTGTACTGCTTACACAAATTTAGCAAATACATTCTTTATAAGCTTTCCATTGAAAAACAGCGATCTGTCGTCGATGCTTGAGGCTTAGATCTTTATAATGATATATAGTTTGTCAAGATTAAATTTGTTCTGTATCATTTAATCTATTCGGAAATATTGACACGTGCAAACAAGGGGAGTTGATGACGCCGGCGTCTAGGTGCAGGTTAACAGGTTTTAAGGTTTAAAAATTTTTCCACATACTGTACATTATTGTTTCTCCTCTGTACCCCACCTTTCCGAAACGCGTTTTTTTTTTTAACAAAGCTCATAATTCTGAAAAGCGAGGTGTGCTCTGATTGGCCAGCTATCCAGTGTGCTGTGATTGGCCGAATGCCAAAAGCGTGTGATGGAAATGTTATGCCCCTGTGATGCGTGGTTTAGGTTGGAATACTGGTTGGAAAGGTTTTGGGCTATTTAACCCATTACAAACTAGCCATTTGTTTCATCTAGTGGGGATATAATTACGGATTATAATGACTTGTGGCGTGGCATTGCATCGCGCAGGGTAAACATAAAACCATGTCTGCATTTGTGACCAGAGAAACAACAAACAACAAGCCCTACTCTTCACCAACAGTTCTCAATTCCAGTCCTCGTGCCCCACAGCTCTGCATATTTTACACTTCTCTCTTTGTTAACACACTGATTCAGATAATCAGCTTGTTAGAAGTGAGCTCCGTGCATGAACTGTGTTCCGATTGACATGGTCCCTACACAGTGTTCATTGCTCCCTGAGCAGGGGAAATCTGTTGAAGTTTACCTTACTTCGGAAGATTCATTCATGGATTTGCACTGCGCAACGTCTTCACACATGGACTAGTGTGACATCATATACCTCTGTAAATAAATACTATTTAAATTCACGTCTCGCACACTTCAATGCACTTTGAATGGAACATATACATTTTCTTCGAACTGGAATTATGGCGGAATATCCTGTGATGTCCATTTCGCAGGGCACTTACGTTCGAATAGAACAGATGTCTGAAGCAATAAGACAAACATACAAAATGTGCAGAGCAGGGGGGAGCGAGGAATGGAATTGATTACCGCTGCTCTACACTGCTCAAAACTCGCGTTTGAATCATCAGTGGCAAATCCTTTACATATGTAAACACACTTGCAGGCTTTGGGTCAGAACAGCCAGCCTTGTAGTCTACTCTCTCAGGATCAGGAAACATTCCTCCATAAAATATGCTGCACATATATGAATATTTGGGTTGAACTGTTCTGGAACAGTGTTGTAAATACAGCTTAACCACTGATTTCAAGTGTCCTCTTTTGGAAGGCCAAACAAAGTAGTTTCTTTTTCACAAGGAAACAGCGTCTCCAGAACAAGGCGCCAGCGGCAACAGCGAGAATCAAAGGTTACGCCTTCTTTCTTTGCGTGAACATTTGGGTGGTGTTATGCAGATCTTCCCACATTGTGATGTAGACATGTGGGGGCGTGTTTAAACAAGCCGTTTTAGGAGGGCGTGGATGAGTCTTAACTTTTATAAAGAATATCTCTTTGTATTTGAGACTTTAGTCTTTGCAACTGTACGGATCTTCTTTATGCACCAAGAACTTGTAACACTCCAAAGAGAAAGAAAAACTTGAAATCGCATCATATGACCCCTTTAAAACCATTACAAATGTTGTGTAAAGAGACTGACACCAAGTGTGAATATGCAGAGAGAGTGAACGAGTTTCCAAAAATATTCGGCCTTTATGAATAAGACAGCAACACAAATATTTTCTCCAAAACAAATTCTGCCAGATTGTGTTATCTGCTCATGTCTATGTTTGTCTTTTCTAAGCCTATTGGATAAAGACACACCTCAGCGAGCTTAACAGATACAGTCAGCTCACAGGCACCGCTAGACACAGGTCATTTCATCAGTATTGCAGAGCTGACCTGTGGCACTTCTCTCGGAGGAAGCAGTCCCTGACCTTTATTACTGCTGAGTTACACACCTTATTGCCAGGAAAACTGTAAATTTTTATCACGGGGACATTGCAAACGGCAGGCAAAGGTCAGGCAATATACTGCTCCTTAGTCCAGTGTCCTCCTTTTCTCTCAAACTACATGCAAAGTGTCCTTCAAATGCACCTACATCAAATCTTTCCCCCTGCACTGATATGAGCACCTCTGTCCTGTCTGATTATTTCTTTTATGGCCTAGATTTATGGGTTCTGGGGTTGGAGAGCACCTTCGGAGATGCACGTCAGCCACCGGTGTGTGGGAATGTAATTTATCTCTTTTGCCCCAAAACTTCTTTTTCTCTTTTCATGCAACTCGTCATCAACAATGTGATTAGACGTCATATTTTTCTCCCTCTGACAGTAAGCACTCTAAAAAAATCAACAAATATTAAATTCTTGAAAATTGTAGGTACATCAGAGTCAAACAATCTAACCACAGCTACATAAAAAAATTCAAAACATTATAACATCATTACATAAGCTTTGGAAAGAAGAAAGACTACTTAAAGAGACTTTTTGCTCATGTATTGTAAAAAATATTCCATGTTTCACATGAAGTACATTGGTTTGTTGTATTTCCCTGAAAGCATTATTCTCTAAACATGAGTGATTTACACACTATATACTGTAAGCTCATATTTCATAATCTTTTTTTGTTTTGTTATTGTTATTTATTTTCTCTTCCAAATATTTTTGAGGATACACTGACTGCCTGGAAAAGGCTCCTAATTTTAGATATTTCTTTTTGAATGATATCTATGTATGTATGTATTTATTTATTTAATCTTTAAAAACACAGTTTTATGAAAACTGCCAACCACTGAGTTGTCGATCAAATTAAAACATCAATAAACAAGGTGACATTTTATGTTGGTTCTGTATCACTTTTGATATAATATGCAAATTTGTGCATGTTTTGTAAGATGATGCCTAATTTGCATATTAAACGATTTAAAAATATTTAAAAGTCAATATACAAAACACTTTTCAGTCTACTCTAGTACCTTCAGTTAAAAAGAAAAAAAAAATGAAGCAGACTGTTCATCAGAAAGACAGTGAGAGAGAAAGAGTGAGATGAAAACGTAAGGTCATATTTGAATAATGTAGCTGAGTTTGAGTCTGAGTTTCTCACAAGTGTGAGCGCAGAAGAGCTTTACTAGACTTTGACCTGATTATTTCAAGTGCCAATGAAATTCACAAAAGTTCTAATTCAGCCTCTTCCCTACTGCTACATGTTTCTTTTGATGACCTTTAGAAGTGAGAGACTGTAGATATTCACTTCCAGAGACTGAGGAATGGTGACCTGTGATAGATCAGACACAGATCTGTTCTTGAGTCATCCACAGACGGTTGATGTTAGAGGTTTCCATCTTGAAAATGTGTCTTAACTTCACAGGAATGGACTTTTTCATGTCACTGCAATGTTTCATTGGTGTTAGTGAGAAAAAAAAAAGAAAAAAAAAAATTAGAATCGTTTCACCTTATGTTTCCAGTGTTGCTTTTATGTTTGAAAATTTAAATTGATCAGAAAATGTTATCTTTTTGATTATATTTATTTGTTGCTTTTATTAAATTATTATTATTTTTTTTATTTATGTAATATTAAAAAGTATGAAAGCCCACTTCCGCTACAAGTTAATTTAAACTTTTTAATCCCACAGTTCTGTATTTTTTCTTGCTATTGCGAGTTTACATCTCCCAATTTGTAATTTTTTTTTATTTTTTTTTATTTTTTCAGAATTGCATGACACATACGCACAATGACGTTTTTTAACCTCACAATTCAGACATTTTCCCTTGCAATTCTGAAAAAAAAAACTAATAAAAAATATTTCTCATAATTGCAAGATAGAAATTCACAGTAATGAAAAACTCAAAATTCAGAGAAAATAAAATGTATAAATTCAGAATTTTGAGAGATAAATTTGAAATTGCAAGAAAAAAATGACAGCAAGTTTATATCAATTCGCAATCAGTTTGAGTTTATATCTCTATTCTGACTTTTTTTCTCAAGATTGTGAGATATAAATTCAAATTCAAAATAACCTTTTTTTTTTTTTCATAAAAACATGCTCTATTAATTAATTAATATTTTATTTATTTAAACAACAATCCTTAGAGTTAATACCAAATACTAATCTTTTTGAGCTGCGTTGATATATTGCAATTCTTTTGTAGTCTGGTAAATCAGAATTAGTTCATTCCATTTTAAGAGAGTGATGCATTTAAACCAATCAATAGTGAATCCAGTTGGCTACTTTAGCAAAGCTGCCACATCCTCACTTTCCAAAGTCTTTCCATTAATATAAGTGTGTGGTATTTGAGACGCTGACCGCATATTTGTCCTTCATTAAGCTAAAAACTATGAAAACCTTTGGCCTAAAAATGATAAATAACTCCTGTCTCACGATCCCATTGGTGGGACTGAAGTTTATATGTGTGTGCATGTTTGTGCCTCATTAGTCTTTGATCCATTGGAACAGATAACCACTCAAATATTACTGCTGCATGGACCATTGGGCAGCAGAATGATGCAGAATATATCGCCCTTTTTTTTCCACTGTCTCTCACCCCAAACTTCTCCTTCCCCCCTCTTTTCTATCTCATTAAGTCCAAAAGCTAAAGATCCACCACACTTCCACACATCTGAGGCCTCGCGGCGCCCGTACAGTTGGGTCTCCAGTGCTTCAGCCGCTATGAGTGATACATCATATCTGCATGACTTTGATACTGTAATAATTCATCTCAGCCCAGCCAGCAACAAACACAGGGAATAATGATAATTCATGAGTAAAATTCACTGCTCAGATCGGTAGCTCTTTTTAGCACCGACTTTGTCAACAAGACTATAAAATCTCTGTATTATAAATGGAAAAGCTTTTTTTCTGGGCTTTACTCGTGACAAATATATGGTTTAACAAATTCGGCAGGGCATTCATGAAATATGGAAAGGGGGAATCATATTTTATGCTGTTAATAATAAGAAACATGGGAAATAATGTGTTGCTCTTTGCTGTAATGTTTTTCAATGTCATTATTTTTTGCATTCAGAATCACTATGATTTGCATCTCATGACAAACCATGAACGAAGACACCTAATAATGTATATTACATCAAATAGCGCCACACGTCAGTTTAAATATCATATGAAATGTTTAATTCTATAATGGCTGGAACAACCCGTGCACCATCAGACATTGCTTCAGGTCGTCGTTCCCTCTTCTTGTTTCCAAAGTGAGTTTCTCCGAGGGCAAATGTTGGAAATGGGTCAGCTTTACAAAAACAGCCATTTTGTGTTGATACACCATGAATATTTGATGATGGCTAACTTCTCTGTAGGGAAAGGCAGATATCAATAAAAAAAAGGCCATCCAGACAGCGATAAAGCCCCCATGAAGGCAGTCTGTCCAAGCAGAGACAGGGTTAAGATACAAATTGCTTGTAGAAGCTCTAACTAGATGGTAAACTAGCTTTACATTTCCCAAAGGAAATACCAGTTCTTACAAGAATATTGTAAAAAGTTTTAGGCAAGCGGTTTGGCTTTAGTTATATGAAAATGAAATGCCGCATTTGGGTATTCAGTAGTATTAAGTGAGACTCCAAAGTGTAGCGATGAATATGGTTTATTCATTTCGAAGGGCACTGCAAACAGCTCAGGTAATAAGTGTACATCGATATATCACTTCACAGGAACTAAACAAAGTTTAGCTAAAATAAAACAAGTGTATAAGTATATAGCAAATAAGCATGGGTTTGTTGCTGGGTAGTAAACCATTACATGTAATCTTGATTACGTTATTAGATTCCAAAAAAAACAAAAAAAAAAAAAACAACTACTTGTAATTAGATTACATAGTTTTAGAATTTCATCACCAGATTCCAGTTATTCTTTCATAGATTACAAAATTTTTCTCTCTTACATTTTGCTTTTCTAAATGCTTTTTACGCTTCAAATAAGATGTTGGACGATGTGCCATCAACTGGGACTAGCGATGAATATGGTTTACATGTCGAAGGGCCACTGCAAACAGCTCAGGTAATAAGTGTACATCGATATATCATTCACAGGAACTAAACAAAAAGTCCTGCTAAAGCGGCTGAAGAATAAAACAAGTGTATAAGTATATAGCAAATAAGCATGGGTTTGTTGCTGGGTAGTAAACCATTACATGTAATCTTGATTACGTTATTAGATTCCAAAAAAAAAACAAAAAAACAACTACTTGTAATTAGATTACATTGTTTTAGAATGTTCATCACCAGATTACAGTTATTCTTTCATAGATTACATTTCTTCTTTTTCTCTCTCTTACATTTTGCTTTCTAAAATGTTACTGCTTTTATACAATTTGCTTTCCATCAACTCACACACCCCCTGTTCATTCATGAATCCCTGGGATAATGTAATGTTTAAAACACTTCTTGTATATGTTTATTTATGTATCCCTGGGATAATGTTGTGTTTTGAAGAATTTTTTTTGAAGTTATTTAAATCCTTTTCTCATCCAATTCAATCAAATTTATTCAGGGACAAAACAAGGGAAACAAGTTCTAACATGATGTTTAACCAAATTTGTTTGTTGAACTGTACCATTTTGACATTTTTTATAGAAACATTTTAGCAACACTTTAGTATAAGGACAAATTATCTCTGTTGTTACTTATTAGTAGGGATGTAACGATTCAAATATGTTATTCAAAGATGCTAAACAAATCACGATTAATGTAGGGTTAGGAGTTTATATGAATGCATGTCTGAGGGGAAATTACTGTCTTTAGAAAAGTTTAGATGGTATTTTTTCTTTTCATCTTGCCTCTGTATAATGCATATTAAAGTTCATAAGTGCAGCACTGCTTAGTTTACAGCGGAAACCAAGGAAACGCTTTGAGTGCCACCTGCTGACAGAGAGTGAATCTGCGTCTCGTTCAGCTCGTCTGCTGTTTCTGTTTCATGCAGATATATTTATGTATAGTTTCACAAACCTGAAGTCAAACCATTCTGTTTTTGCTTCAGAATTTCTAAATTATACACTCTAATTTAAATTAAAAACTGCTCATGTTGCATCTATGCAGCATCTTTGTTTGGATCATGATTAAAATGCAGTGGTTGCCTCTAATTTTAAAAGGAAAGAGCACAGACAAAGCCTTGTTTTGTTTATATGAAGAGACTTATTTTATTTTTGTTATTTATTTGATTTGGGGCTTGTTTTAAAATTTCAATTTATTTTTGTTATTTAGATTTTTTTTGTTTTTAAATTTTTTTATTTTGTATTCGCTTTTATCCAAAGCTACTTACAAATGAGGACAATAGACGCAATCAAAACCAACAAAAGAGCAATGATATGCAAGTGCTATATTAGTATATTACTATAGTTATATTTCAATTTCACAAAGAAAGGTACAGCATTTTGTCCAAGCAATAATAAAAGGACACATTTAATTCATAATTTGTAATTAAAAAAAAAAAAAAATAAAAAAAATAAAAAATAAATAAATAAAAAAACAAACACGTGAATCGAATCGAACCGTGAAATCAAAATCGTGAGTTGAGTGAATCGTTACATCCCTACTTATTAGCATGCCTATTATAAACATATTGGCTGTTTATTAGTACTTATACATTTTCTGCATGACCATATTCTACATCTCAAAGCCTAGACAATACCTAAACTTAACAACTGCATTACTAATTATTATTAATTATTATTAATAAGCAGCAAATTAGTAGATTATTGAGTCGCAGTTAATGGTTTGTTAATATATATAATCATTTATTGTGTAATTCATGGTGTACATTATCCTCAAAACTACAATATTTTAATGTGTAAAAATATGATCACTCACGGAACTGGGCATAAACAAATCATTTTAAATGGATGATACTGTAAAACAGCCCAGAGATGTGTTGTAATATTGAGATCTGGTTGCTACAAAACACAATTTTAGATACATGAGAATAATGAACTGTCATGATCCATTGACAGACAAAGGAATTTCGAATGTGATGGTAAAAGCCAATCAGCTTTACTTGATTAATGCCATTCATTATATCGGTGTCTTGATTACCTCAGAGAGCCCTGGTCTTCTCCATCATGTGGAAATCAATGCATGGAGCTGCTAATGACATAGTAAAACTGAGTTCTGTCCCTCCCTCTCTCTCTAGATAGAAAAAAAGAAGCTTTACTGCCACGATAAACAAGTTTTTTTTTTTTTTTTTTTTTTTTTTTTTACACATTGGAAAAGCATTAATACATATTACACAAATGTGCAAACTCTCTGTCTGCAGCCTTTTAGGAATCTGCAGAGCTGAACTAGCCCTATTGGCGTTTAATAACAGCATATGGATTGATAGATAAATTATGTAATTGTTCTGCATGGACGCGTATCGATTTCTCCTCCTGTTTGTGGGTTTTCTCCAGGTGATTTGTCACACGGCCGTGTGTTTGTGTCTTCAATGAGAGCTAATGTGGTTTGGGAGGGAGGACTGAATTCAGATCCAACACAATCGACTTTTGTAGCAAGACAATAGAAAAAGCGAGAAAGAGAGAGAAAGAGAGAAAGCTGAATAAATAGCTGGAGGGTACATATGTGTTTCTGCTGGTGAATATATGATATTTACAATACGTATATAATCAATAATTCATAAATGACAAGTTGAATTATAAGAGGTGCTAATATGCCCTTAACATTTTATTTTATTTTATTTTATTTTATTTTATTTTATTTTATTTTATTTTATTTTATTTTATTTTATTTTATTTTATTTTATTTTATTCCTACTGTATCCTTTAGCTGTTGTGAATGCTTTTTTTTTGTTTTTTTTGTTTTTTATGTTTAATACTATTTTTTTCAAAAGTCTAATGTCTTGGTTACAACCTTCTTATTCACATGAGTCTACACCAGGATCCCTTCAGTTAATTATATTATAAAATATGCTATTATGAAATAACATTATTAACATATTTTTATATATCAACTTTGTGTTTTTATTTATTTATGAAATAGATTTATTAAAAAATTATTTATTCAGTCTGTCTGTCTGTCTGTCTGTCTATTATATGATAGTAATAATAATAATAATAATAAAGATCATTCAGAAATAATTATAATATGCTGATTTGGTGCTTAAGAAAATATTGTTATTAATCTCTATATATCTTCTTCAGTTGAGAGGTTTTAATTTTTTCAAGCTTAGAGCTGATTGGTTAGTGTTAGCACCTTTCAGAGCAAGTACTTAACATGGTAAACCATTTTGCTTGATCACCTTTTATTTATTTCTCCCTGCTGTAAAAAATGAATTCCAGAGGTTGGAGAAAAAAGAAACAGAGTTGAAAATGGAGTGACTGTTCCTCCCCGTGGGGCTACCACCAGTTGGGTTGGTTTGGACAGATAGGCAGCAGCTGCAGGGGAATGATAGTGTGGTTAGCCGTCGCAGCCGACTGCAGTAATCTCAGTCCTGGCTGAACCAGAGAAAGGGAGCTGTGCTCTAACAGTGGGGCTTCTGCCATAGCTCAAGTATCATCATGAACAGCTGTTCTCAGGCCTGTGGGTGAGACGGGGCAAGTGGAGGAGCCATGGGACACTTGAGAGATGTCTTCAGCTGACACACTGTCTGGCCTGCTAGCAGAAGAGGGAAAAGATATGGGTTAAGAAAATGATTGATATCAGATGTTTATTATGTCAAAGACCTTGGCTGTGGTTAACTGATGATGACTGAATAATTAAGACCCTGCTGCTCATTTACTGCACTCACGTATAAAATATAAAGGAAAGAAATTATTATTATAGCACCACATAGTGTCAACTGGATGTGGACATACAGTACACCTGTTTGGATGGTGGACCTTGAAGTTATTCTACTTTGTTTGGGGTCTCTTTGATTTACTGTCTCTGACAAGCAAACTGTGTTAGGGCAGATGAAAGAAAGAAAGAAAGAAAGAAAGAAAGAAAGAAAGAAAGAAAGAAAGAAAGAAAGAAAGAAAGAAAGAATTTAGATCCCCTTTTGGTGCTTAGACCTCCAATTAATACAAGTGCTGTTGTATTTTCCTTATTTAGACTTAATAATACTGCTGAGCTTTCAAATTGTTTTAGTGTGAAATAATTCATTTTTTTTTTTTTTTTATTGCTCACCAAGGCTGTATTTATTTAATTAAAATACAGTAAAACAGCAAAATGTGAAACATTATTACAATAAAAGTAAAGTTTTCTATTGTAATACATTTTAAAATATAATTTATTCATGTTATGCAAAGCTGGATTTTCAGCATCATCAGTCTTCAGTGCCAAAAAAAAACATCCTAATGTGCCGATTCGATGCTCAATAAACATTTTTATTATTATCCATTTAGAAAAAAAATAAGAAAAAAAGTTTGTTTTTTTTTTTTGTTTTTTTGTGGAAACTATGATACAGCACCATTCAAATAAGTTTTTGTTCAAATTTAAGTACATTTAAGTAAGATAAGATATAAAGGGGCAAAAAAAAAAATTTAGGTACATGTGCATATTTTTTTTTTTTTTTTTTTTGTAATGCTACAAAAATAACAATTTCCATTGTGTTATAAAATAAATTAAAGGGGACATAACACACACAGTTTCACCCAATCTCATGTTAATCTTGAGTAACTATAGAGTATTACTGCATCCTTAATATCTCAAAAAAGAAAGATACAGCTTTATGGTTCCATTTTAATTTAGTGTATCTTTAGTTTATTTATGGGTCGTTATGGGGAACACCTCGTCGTGACCCGTGTCTGAAGCATACAAATGAAAAAAAACACCAACGAGTTGGCCGGCGACAGCCTCTGACGTCACTACCGGTGCGACTATAAAACAGGCACCGGGAAAACACGTCATTCTCTTCTTCGTCTTCACTGACTGTTTTTTTTGAAGCGTGCATCTGAAAGAACCGGTAAGAGCTCTTTCTCTGTCTATCATGGAGATTACTAGCAAGCGTTTAGACAATGTATGCATCCGTGTCGGCGTTATTTGACACCCGATGACACACACGATCTTTACGTGATTTGTTTGGGTAAAGAGCACGCACGCGATGTCTTTGAGGAGGCAATCTGCGTGCATTGCGAGCGTTTTTTCAAGGAAAAAGCTCAGCTCTCGTTCGTCTCTCTTTCCGAAAAAAAAAAATAAAAAAGGCAGCCATCTGCTTCCCGCGGTTCAGGACTCGCCGCTGCTGAGGCACGGAGGAGAATGAGCTCGTGAGAATTTCAGGTGGATCTGTCTGAATGGTTTAAAAAGGGACTTTCCCTTTCGCGCTCAAAATGGCGGCGGACGAGAGAGAGCCTCGGGAGGATGATGTTATATCTTTAACACTTTCTGATACTGAGGTTAGTGCTCTGCTGGGTTTGTACCCAGAAAAAGCAGGAGATATTTGAGGATGGTGAAGAAGCTGAGGCTGAGCCTTCTCAATTGTCCTGCCCTGCGTATGTAGAGCTGTTGGAGTTTATGGATCGCGCCTTGATGAGTGTTATCTTTCCGACCATAGCCCTCCAGCTCAGGTGAGCCTTCCATTTCTGCCTGATCTCCATACAGAGATCGAAAGGAAATGAAAGAGGGCCGTTTTCTTCTCGCCTCCATCGGTTTCAGCATAAGAGTTTTGCCGACATCGAGGCGATGCACGAAAACGGCTATGAGAGGATGCCCCCTGCAGAAAGGGCTTTCATTCTGCGGGGGAGACATCCTCTCTTAATCTCCCTCCTTGCCATCTAAGCCCTTCAAGCAATGCATCTTGCTTAAATGGCAAGGCATACCCAGCAGCAGGTCAGGCTGTGGCTTTATTACAAAATAAATGCTTTAAGCATATCAGACTGATCTGCTAAGAGACCTGGATAGAGGCGAAGGCCTTTTTTCCTGATCAGGAAACCACAGGCCTCTCTCCGGGCTACCAAGCAGGCCGCCTCTGCCAAGCGCAGGACTATGGTGGCCATGGTGGTGGCGGAGAGACATCTGTGGATGAACCTGGCAGACATCGGGAAGAAAGAAAAGGCTTTCTTCTCGATGCTCAGGTTTCGCCTTCTGAACTTTTCGGTATTTCCGTTGAGTCGGTGATCGAGAAGTTCGGGGAGACGAAGGCGCACTCCGCTGCTTTCAGATCCTTCGTTCCACGAAGGTCCAGGTCTGAGCCCGAACAACATAGGGGTCTTGGCCTGTCTCGATCTGAGGATCAAAGACGGGCACAGAAGGCTAGTGTCGTGGCTCACGCTCCTCCCCCACCTGCGGGCAGGGTTAAGAGGAATGGTGGGTCATAAGGGGGTAAGCAGAACCTAAGGGATGTGATCCAGACGAGGCAGCGTTCTCGTCTGAGTCAGAGTGATACTGAGGTATCTACTCGTTCCCTTTAGGGATTTTTAACTTCTGCTTTTATCCTCCCCTTCCTAATTCCCCTATAACCACCAGCTCTCCACCTGATCGAGGTTAGGTGGAAACCTCTAACGCATAACAGTCTCCTATGCTGGACCTATAATGTTTTTGGCTGGTTCTATGTTCATAGCAACCACCTTACTGATGGTCCTGACTAAAAGGAGGTGCCCCTTGAGCGGGGCTCCAGTGCAGGAGGGTGGGAAATAACCCTTTCTGTATATACTTATGTGTAAATTGCTGGTGGTTATGTGTCTACTAATAAACTCTGTGAGTTTCCTTTGCAGTGCTCAGTTACAGTGTTTACTAAACACTCGTCAGCACCAGCCATCCGGCTTCATGTTCCGGTATTAGGCGGCTGAGATAACAGGTTTCTGCGGGAGCCTCCTTGATCATCAGGCCTGGCACAGCACTGCAGGGAATTTCATGGATGTCCGGCCAGGTCACCCTGAGGGGTCTCCTGGCCGCTTAGGTGCTGTCGCATCCAGCGGGAAGTGAAGGTGGCAGTTACAGAAGTCTTCTTGTATATGCTGCCTCAGGTGATGCTCCCCTCGCTAGAGGTTTATAAAATTCGAGCTTGCCTCTCCCGTGCGGTTCAGCGCCTCTGCGATGCTTAGGAACCTTTAGTACACACGCTAAGCTCTGTGTACTTTCTGAAAACCACATGGTGGTCAGTGTGCACGTGAACACTTTGCGCACTTTCTAAAAATCCACGTATTGGTAAGTGTGCACGCAAGACTCTGCGCACTTTCTGAAATCCTGTATGGTAAGGATTACGCGCTTTGCCTCGTTCCCTTTCTTGAGATGATTAGACCTTGGTTCCTTGGGCTCCATTCAGCCAGTCTATTTGTTTATACACTTCAAGCATCGCTTCCCTCAACATGAGGGGCTATTCGGGCGATTCTCGTGGTAGTTTAGCAGCGCTCCCCTTTTCCAAGAAGGGTCGCCTATGAGCGTGCTACTCTGGATTCAGGAGTTCTCCTCTCATATGAGACTGAGTTCACTGTTTTTCCCAGAGCGCTCCAGCATTATTTCCACAGATCGAGTTGATGACTCTCAAACATACTTTTTTGAGATGCACCATTCCATCTATGAGCTGCTCTATCAGAGTGCCACGAGAGCCCTTCCTTAGAACAGTATTTGAAAATCCATGATATGGTAAGTGTGCACGTGAAGTCTCTGCACACTTTCTGAAATCCACACTGTGGTAAGTTTGCACGCTAGTACTCTGCGTTCTTTCTAAAATCCTATATGGTGAGGGCTTCGCGCTGTTGCTTCGTGCCCTTTCTTGAGCTGGTAAAAGCCCTGTTCATCTTGGGCGCCACTCCACCCATGTATCCTCGGATACCTATCTAAACAGGGTGTTGCTACTGGAGATCTGTTGAGACAGCTCCTTCAGCAAGCTTTTGCGGAAGCAAGCTGTAGCCCCTGTGTGACAGGCAAGACTTAGTATAAAATGCTAGGTTCCTAGCCGTATCCCTTTAAAGGAATCTTTCCTGATTCCAAGCCTTTAGCTCTACCACCGGGCCGAGGCCCTAACAATTAAGTTGGGTATGTAGCTTAGGCCTTTGGCCGTAAGGGGTGTTGTCATAGACAGCCGTCTAAACGTCCCGGGGGCAACTCCCATTGAAATGGTAGAGTTGGTACTTAGTGTTCGCCATGATTCTGGCCTGCACTCCCCTCAGCATGGCGGCGTGGGTATACTGTTCCCCATAGCGACCCCTAGAGGACGCAGTTCGAAGTTCCCTTGAAAGGGAACGTCTCAGGTTACGAATGTAACCATGGTTCTTTGAGTAGGGAACGAGACACTGCGTCCTCTAGCTCCCTGCCATGCTTCGGACGCAAGCTTCAGACGAAGAAAGTGAATGACGTGTTTTCCCGGTGCCTGTTTTATAGTCGCACCGGTAGTGACGTCAGAGGCTGTCGCCGGCCAACTCGTTGGTGTTTTTTCATTTGTATGCTTCAGACACGGGTCATGACGAGGTGTTCCCCATAGTGACCCCTAGAGGACGCAGTGTCTCGTTCCCTACTCAGGGAACCATGGTTACATTCGTAACCTGAGACGTTCTCTCCGGAAACAGCCGAGCTCCTGGAGGTGTGCCATGGGTGGAGCTAAAGATTGACGAGAAACGATTGCCAACAAAACACAGACATTTGATGCCGTTTCACTTACCGTCTGCAGTTCTGAATCATAGCTGGGATATTTTATAGCTGGGACTGCTCCATCTTTCAGTTTTAAACAATGTGCAAATCCAGCGTCGAACTGGGCCTTGTTTATAAAACGTTCGTCAACAAACACAAGTTTGTGAAACTCTGTTGCTGCCCCGAAAAAACAAACTGCATCCACTGTTTACATAATGCTGGGTTCTTTAGGAAGCTGAACAAAGTTAAATTTCCATTACAACCAAAAACACTTCTTTGGAGACATTCTTCCCGAGTGAGTCCTATGTAGCGCTGCCATCGGATGAAGTGCGTTAATGGGCGCGATCTCATTCTCACTCTGGTAAATGTGTGCATGGACACTTTATTTCAGGAAAAATGCCCATATAAGGAGTTCCACCCTCGTTTCCGTCATGAAGAGCCATGATCGAGAAAAAGAAAAAGAAAAAAAAAAAAACTCTCCAAACCTTGTATCAACCCGGAAGTAAGAATTTTGGCACAGAAATACTCTGTCATACGTACAAATTGTTTTTTGAAACTTTGGCCATGCTCTGAATGCATGAAGCAGCATTGTACCCCCCCTCCCCACCAATACTAAATAAATAAATAGAGCCCCCCTCCCCAATACTAAATAAATAAATACAGCCATTTATTTAAACATTGATAATAATATGAGTCATCATTAATAATTGAACACCATATCCACATAATATAAAAAGTCACCATATATACATAGTGTTTCTCATTGTGCCATTGTCATTGTTTAGCGTGGCCGTAGTAATGAATACAGGCTTGTTGAATTCATTGTTCTTTTCACTCCTTACAGCTGGTGCTCTTTATCTTTTGTCATTTCCTTCAGAGTGTTTTATTCTGATTGTTTGCGTTAATGCATTCTTGTCATGGAGAACCTCACAACCGCTAAACTGAAAATAAAGTCACTCTCGTCGGGAATTGCTATTTCAAAACAAGCATGTGTTCAATTAATCATAGTCTCAGCTGAATAAAAAAATCCTCCACATCATTCCCTCGCCGTCCCGAACTCTCAAATACAAAGCCGTCATTTTGACCGCATCCAATCCCTGGACTCTCGGACGCTTCGTGTCTTTTGATGATTTTGTTTGTTTACCAGCCGGGTCTCTCTTAGAATATATAATTGAATTACTCTGGGATGGCACTTTGTTTATTAGATGCAGTTGTTTATGGTTTTTAGACGCAGCTGAGCTTCATGTGGCATTGAATGGCCCACTCCAGAGCATGGTTTCGTCAGATTAAATAAAGATTACAAAACTTTGGAACAGATGATGATGGCCCTGGGGTATCTTGCGAAGATATGAGAGGAGATAAAACAATCAAACCCACCTCGCTAGCAAACTGACCCCCAGCGCTCCCGAATCAAGGCCCCTGCCCTGGAGGCACTTATATCAAAGGTTCGAATGAAGAATCGTTCCTCTGAAAGCACTAAATTAGAATGTTCATGCAATATTGATAGCCATTTATTTAATACAGCCACTCTAACTTTGAAGTAAGAGACACTTTGGACAACTGATGAGCTCAGACAACGCAGGGTTTTTTGTTAGTGGCCAAATGCGAAAGCGTCTCATCGCTGCGATGGCTTATGCCAGAGTGATGGCTCTTTGTGGTTTTCAGTGTCTGCCATGCAGCAAAATGGGGGTCAGGGGAGAAATAGGTCTATTAATATTTCACGATGAAAGAGCTTCATCCCGGTCTATTTCAGCCAGTGGCCACGAGTAGCCTACTTCCTGCGGCTCTGCTCCCATTTATCAATTAGTGGACCTTTTTTTTTTCTCTTTTTCGGGGGCATAACATTAAACCTAAAAGGAGCTTATCTCATCTGTGACAAAGTGTTTTCCCTCTCTGTACTCACGGCTGTAGCTGGAAAGAGCCTATAATGGTAAGTGGCACATTTGAACATAGAAAATGGGGCTTTACTGTCAATTAATATCTCATGTCAGAATGTTTTATGAGTTTTTAAATAAGCAAGCGTGACCTCACATATCATGGAATATTTATGCAAATCCTATCAGAGTTCTGTTTTCATTGAAACATGAATTTATGAATTTCATAAAACAGTCATCTATAAATTAGAGTGGTCTCATATGGGACTTTCATCCTGCTCCTCTAAAATGTTGCTCTTGTGACGTTCTCACCTCAGCAATCTTTATGTGTTTCTGAATGATGCAAAGCATGAAAAATGCTTCAACACCAATGCTTCATTATATTTACATTGCTTATGAAATAATATACATCATATTATGTAATGTATTTTGTCTTTTTTTCATTCTTTGTGTAAGCTTATGGGTTTGTTTTTGGAATAAAAAAAATTTGGGTTTGTAAGTTTTTTTTATTATATGGCATATTTAAATTTAAATGTAATTGTATTTTGTAATGATTTGTACTTGAAGTAATGGGACAGTCTTCCCATTAAATATCACATAAGAAATTATAAATAGAGAAAGTGAGTTTGCGAAATGCAGAGAGACCGAAAGCGCCAGCTTTAAATACCCAGATAAGCCCAATACCTGGATGTGCTTGACCAATCAGAATCAGGTATTCCAATAAGCCATGCGATAATGTATAACTTATACAAGTGTTAATGTAAATGCAAATATAAATGTTATCAAAGTTCATTACTTCTCCTCTGGCTTTAAAAATATTTGAATATAGTATATGAGTAAAACTTGTCATTTTATGGTTTTTGTTGCCAAATAGAACATTTTGACCTTCATAGAGGACAGAAAACTTTATGGTTTCAAATGGTGTGAGTAAATAATAATATTCTCATTTTGTCCTCACACAGCCAGGAGTGGCGTTTACTTACAAGTGTGTGTTAATGTGAGATCAGTGAAGTCATATGGAGGTAAATAAGTCCATGTACTGCATTCAGACTCACTTGTGAAGTCATACTCACTGCAAACACACTTTTTAAAGTGCTTAGCGCAGAAGCATCATGCTAATCCGTCCCCCTGCCGAATTAAACATAGATCTTAATAAGACAACGTTTGAAGGTTATTTAAAGTTACCTAAGTAAATATGTTTCGAGTTTCTGGGAGTTTAAGCTCAGGGGAGATCTGTAGATGTAGAGTCATGCCAAATGGATTAAATTCTTCAGGCTTAAGTAGAAAACTGACAGGTCATGTAACACAGACTCAGGGAGGAAAATGAGGAGAGTGAAATTAATTGAAACAGCAATACTTAGTGATGCAAAATGAAACAAAGTATATAACGCTCATTTAAACATTATTCAATCTGCTAGTGAATCATTTCCACAGATTGTTTCATTAAAGCAGTTCATTTCATTTAACCAATTATTATACACAGTCTCTGACGTCTTACATTTGCTGAAACATTACAATAAAACTATAGTCACACACAAAGCCATTATCACATATCATCTGTTATGTTTTAATAATACTTTTTTTGTCTTAGTTCTGTTTAAGTTCAGTTTGCCACATGATTTGGCTCACAAAAGCAAACAGTACATTACACGAACAAGACTAAAATTCAGTTAAGCTCTTTGCTGAAAAAAAGTGTGTGATATGAAAAGTGTATATATGTTAGTAGAATATGCTAGTATAATATATTATATGTAAATAAATACATGTCATTGATACAAAACATGCAAGTGGCTTCAAAACAAATGATTTTTATATAATTTTAAAAGTTTAGGGAGGCTTTAACCAAAAGGCACCAAGAAAATGCACATTTTGGACAAAAGATGCTTTTTCATTTATGAAACTGTCCGGTACAAAACATTTTAAATGGGGGAAATGAATGATTTAGCTCATAAAAATGCTTCCAGAAAGAGAGAAAATAAATTACATGAGAGGAAGAGAAACAAACAACAGAGAGCAATGCCAAAATGTGCTGTACTTTTGACTGCAACACTTTCTCTGAAAAATTTGGGGTTTTTACCGCTGCCATCTCACTGGAGCCTGAAATTCAATTTCATTTCAGATTCAACAAAGGAAATATTTGGTTGGACACACCAATCATTTAACAATCAGTATTGTCAGAGGGGATGTGTGAGTGTGTGTGCTCAGGATAGGCAGAGCATGACTGAATCTATCCGAAAAAGCATGAAATTATTCAATCAGTGCAAAGCTTTCAAATCTTCCACCTGCTTTGTGTAAACGACATCAGAGCCACTTGTGCTGACGTTACATGTAATGCATCTTAAATTCAATCAACACTCAGTCTTGCAAAGACTAATAATAACGTTTTTGTACAATTGTTTTCAACTAATGTCGTCCTTGTGGAGTCAGAACTGTGAAGAAATGAAACAAAGAAACAGTGCTTGATGAAACTGGGGCTGTTTTTAGACCACTCAGATCTGCTGCGTGCAAAGGAAATTTGCTTCAGCATTTGAAAGGGGAACCGGGGCTTGTTGTCACACTTTAAACTCCATGCAGTATCATTTAAATGATGCAAACTTTAAACATAAAAAAAGACACACACACACACACACACATACATACATATATATATATATATACAGGTGTGCACAGAGTAAATCAAATGCTATCTGATGCAAACTGTATCTTCCATGATTTATACTCATTGTAAATTGTGGCTGCCATTTAAAAATACATGATCTGTTCTAGTATGTGACTATTTTATGTTGAAAACCATGTAAATGAAACTTGTCTTTTTAAGCTTCAGCAGGGAGTAATAATCCTTTGATAGACTCCACAAATTAAAAATAATATGAGACATGGAGCTCTCTAGCTTCTCTATATCATACCCATATCTGTCTGGCTTCATTCTGCTATTATTTTAATCCCAGTAGGTTTTTATATCCGTGTTCATCTAGCATCATTAAGATAAGTTTCAGTATCAACTCTACAGCTTTGCATTTATTAACAGATTTATCTTTCAGTGGCCAGAGCTGCAGACCAATTCAATGGGATCTTATTTGCAGACAATTTCCAGAACTGTTGAACCATTTTACGTCAACAAAATTAAGAGAAAGGAGCATAATGAATTAATGGAATTCAGTGGCTGATTTTATTGCAATTCTGTTAACTGAGATCAATTAAATGTTTGATGTCACCACATTTGATCACAGTTTTACAGGAACAGTTCACCTAATAATGAAAATGTACTCACCTTCTGGTCATCCAAGATGTAGATGACTTTGTTTTTTCATTGGAACAGAACTGAAGAAATGTAGCATTACATCACTTGCTCACCAATGGATCCTCTGCAGTGAATGGGTGCCGTCACAGTGAAAACCCAAACAGCTGCTAAAAACATCACAATAATTTACACAACTCCAGTCCATCAATGAACATCTTGTGAAGCCAAGAGCTGCATGTTTGTAAGAAACAAATGGACATTTTGGATAAAAGTTTCTTTTTCATGTATGAAACTGCCCGGTACAAAACATTAAATGGGGAAAATAAATGATCTAGCTCATAAAACTGCTTCCAGAAAGAGAGAAAATAAATTACATGAGAGGAAGAGAAACAAAAAACAGAGAGCAATGCCAAATTGTGCTGTACTTATGATTGCAACACTTACTTTCTCTGAATAATTAATTAATTGAATGAATTAATACAATTTGATGGTTCATTTTATTGTATTTCTAATAACTGAGACCAATTAAATGTTTGACGGCAGCACATTTTAACAAAATTAAAGGAATAATTCACCTAATAATGAAAATGTACTCGCCCTCAGTTTGTTTCTTCATGGGAACAGATTTGGAAAAACGTAGCATTACATCACTTGCTCATCAATGGATCCTCTGCAGTGAATGGGTGCCGTCAGAATGAGAGTCCACAGCTGATAAAAACACAATAATCCACATGACTCCAGTCAATCAATTATTATCTTGTGAAGCCAAAAGCTGCATGTTTATAAGAAACAAATACATCATCAAGGCATTTCAGTCATCACTTCTGGTCAAAATAAAATTCTGTTAACAAAGGTCTTTACATCTTGAATGGCCAGACGGGTTTGATTTAAATGTTTAATTTTTGTATTAACTATTCTTTCAACATATTTTCTCACGTGATTTGACATTGCGAAAGTTTATTCTGTTTAATGCTTTTTCTAAAAACTAAATAAATTACAAATTTCTTTGTTGGAAAATCCCACACAGGACCTGAGCACTGGTCATCATGGGAAACAGAGGTCTACTTCATTGTGAGCTAATCTTAGCCAGTCCTAGAAACATGACATTTCCTCTCAGTCTCTTAATGAGAAGCACAAATGTCTGGGCGAGCACACCTCTACCAGCAAAGTGTTAATCATGAATTTATCCGATCGGTGTTCTTTTGTAATTTGTCACTTTCTGCTTCCTTCAGGATTTTGTTTTTACAACTAAAATAACATTTCATTAAAACATTATCACACAACAAAATTTGATCTTTTAACATTTGATTGTTTCATGGCTTCTGCATGTGATTTACCAATCAGAGGTGATTGTGTTAACAATCAATCAAAAGGCATTTAGAGAATAAAATACTCACTGTTGCTGAATTTCCAGAACTTTAGAAATCTGAAAAATAATTCCGTTTCTGCCTACCAGTCATATTAATGAAGTTATTGGACATAACACATGTTATGGATTAGTTGAGTACTTAGGTGAACTCAGCATGTTAACTTGTCTCAAAATGATAATTATCCTCTCAGATATATATTGGATAGAGGAAATGATTCACAACAATGACGGTGCTTTTATTCCATTAAGGTGTCATTCTCTATTCTGTTGATTATCACAGGATTGCTACATTTATTTATTTATTTATGTGTTTTTTTTTTTTTTTGATTTTTTTTTTTTTTTTGTTTATTATCACGGTATTGGTGTTGTTGAAGTCTTCAGAAAGCTGCAGTTATTGTAAGCTTCACATGAGACACACACATAGAAGAACAGACTCACACACTTATAGTCATGGGATAGTTCCTTATCCACCACACAATTTCCGCTATAATACACACTTCACAAAACCATTCAGTAATGTAGTCCTTACAAGAGTGGTTGGTCTTGACATGTGACATTGGAAAAGTATCTTTTATTCTCATTAGAGCGGAACATGCTCGCTTATGTCACTGTATATGGCGGACAGAACCAGAGTTCTTACTACAATTGCAATTA
Source organism: Cyprinus carpio (assembly GCF_018340385.1). Taxonomy (NCBI): domain Eukaryota; kingdom Metazoa; phylum Chordata; class Actinopteri; order Cypriniformes; family Cyprinidae; genus Cyprinus; species Cyprinus carpio. Next base: position 5,027,772 of record NC_056602.1, read on the forward strand.
CTCTTTGCAAATGTCATTTTGCTTCCTTCGTATAATGGTGAAATATATTCTAATGGGTTAGGAATTCAATACTACTTGTGTTGTATAATTTAGTCAGTCTCATTCCTTTAACCATTGATTCCTCAGGATGTTTTTTGTGTGTAAACATGCATTAAGGAACAATGTGCAGTCAGACAGGCATTATCACAAAAGAAACACCAGCAGGGTAATCAGGATCTGTCACAAAGTGAAAAGCTTGTGTATCACAGAGTGGTTTATTATAGTGATTTCACCGCATTGAAAGTGAACTCTGAAGCCTAAAAATCCTAAAACATGGTAAAGTCACTAAAGTTAGTTCCTTTATAATGTCTTATTGCTTATACAAAGCTGCAGCAGATGAAATTTGATAAAAGACGCAAATCTTCAGTTTTCAGTTATCAATATTTATAATCAGAATAAACAATTCTGCCACCAAGTAATATCCATCATATTGCTTAAACTGTAGAAAGTTTATAGTTACCAAGCAATGCCAGGAACTTTATATAGAGGTGCATTAATATACTGTAGGATACCTCTTCCAATCAGAAGTTAGTGTTTGAACAGTTGTATAAAGTTCGATAATGACCATATATCTTATTTTCAGTTTTAAAAGTTATTTTCAGTTTTTTACTGTATTTTTAATTAAATCATATACAATTATTTACAGTGATTGCCTTCAAAACCTCACCAGTCAGAACAATCTTTTTTTTTTTTTCTGTATTGTTCTAACACCTTGATTACTAAAGGAATAATGCAAATTAAGCCATGACACTAACATACCCCCCACCCCCCCCCAAAATCAAGCAGCTTTTTAAACGTGCCAAAAACGTGCTTGACGTCTGGACATTTTCCTGGTTTTAATTGTTTTCTCCATTATTGAATCATCATTTTTGAATAATTGCTACCATGATCAATTCACAGATTAAAAATTCACAAACGCCTCTTTTTACCACCTGCCTTCCCTGAATATTACCACATTAATTGCGACAGACAAATAGCGCTGACTTCCACGAATAAGACACCATCTATATTAGCAGAGATAGCGGTTAATAAATAAGATGCATGTTTTTGTAATAAAACACGGCACGAAAATGCATTTTCTGTGTGTGTGAAACAGCAAGAGATATACAGAGAGAGAGAAACAATGACACGATGAGAGTCTGCAGCAAATGGCTCGAGCTGAGAGAGATAGAAAGATACGCGAGACGAGGGTGAGAGAGAAGGATTTGAGGCAGACTGTGGCTGCACAGAGGGGGCTCAGGGATGGGCCCTTTAAAAGAGACTTTGATGAATGAAGCTGAGTGATTTCTAGGACCAAGGATGGCCTCTCCAGGGTAAAAGAGGTGCTGGGGCACCGTCACCTTGTAATCTGTTTCATATCTCCTCTTAGTTGTACTGCAAGTACACTACACAGGCTTTTCTCTTTCTCAAGGTCTCGGAGCAGTTTCGTAAGCCCTGATATTCTCTCTCTCGCTCACTTGCTTGCTCTCTCTCCGTCCTCATCTTTCCTTTGTCTCCTACCTTCCACTGACAGAAGTAGCAAAGCCTCGCTGTAAAAAGAGAGCATCTGTCCTGTGTCATCTAAAATGAGCAAGGGATCAAAATCACAAAGACGCCTTGCATAAAAAGACAAAAGCTGGAATTGTTACGGCATTTGTGATGAGTTGCTTAAAAAGAAAGCATTATCTTGTCAAATAGAGCATCGCAGGATATCATTCAAATGTCTTAGGGGATACGCGAGTATAAAAGAAGATAAATACATCAGTGCATGGAGGCATATTATGAACAGCAGTCAAAAATAGCACCTTTAAAGAAGACAAAGAACAAATAGAACCATTTTTTTTTCTCTACTACTTCTTTCTTTCCATTAGAGCTGAGTTTCTTGTCCTTATTGATCTGTTTGGTCAGCTGATTGGTGTTATGTGAACAGTGACTGTAGCGCTCCTGACCTCTGACCTCTCGGACCCATGTCGATTTATTCTCTGCACTGCCTATTATTTTCAAGCTTCCTTCCTTGAGCTAAAACACATCATAGATACACAATATGTACACATAGAGATCTTCCAGCACAATCACCTTTCATGTTAAGAAAGTGCTTTATTTCTGCTTTGCCGATGGAGGTCATGACCTCTGTCACACATCCGCCTCCGCATAACTGACCCGTTTGATCATGTGACCTCGTCTTTCATCGGTTTTCTTTGTTGTTCTGTAAAGTGCATGATTCCTTAATCTTTAAATCAATGTGTTTTTGCATCATTTCCTTCTCGAGTCAGTCAGGCTTCACACTTGGGGCATCTTAACTTCAGTAAATAGGGTGAAATGCTTTGTTTCATTCATTTAAGCGAATAAGCACAGGCCATCGATGGTACTACTGACATTTTGCTCTATGGATATTTAGCTGCCAAATATTTGGTGGTGAATAAGTCGCGTGATTTGTTATGCATTATTGTGAATGAGTTTGTGCATTTTTGTGTGTGTGAGAGAGAGACAGCATTTGCAGTCAAAGGTCTGGAGCTCAACTTCACTTCATTAATGCAAAACACCGCAATATGAGAGCAGATTTACATACTGTCGACCGAAAACCAAAACAACAATGATGAACTGCTATTTCCTCTTAGGATGGGCTGCTTTGATGCATGCCTCTCTAAAGGAAAAAAGTGAGTCTTTTTCTGCCTGGAGGTGGGATGATGAATACTCAATGAGCCAACAGGTGCAGTGTACATGGTTTGAACTACTGTAAAAGGAAAACTCGTGCTTTAAAGTGACGGCACGTTTGATTTCTCCCTGCAACATGCCGCTCTGTTGACTCTCTGCTATTGTGGATTATTTCCTGGGACTGAGCAATCAGAGATTGATTGTTTTCTTGATTTCTACACCCCTAATAAAAAAATTAAATGAACAACTGTCTTCTGGGATATTAAGCCCATTATTTTAATTACAGACACTCTTAAATGATCAGCTATATATATATATATATTTTTTTTTTTTCTAAATTGCAATTTGCTTAGCAAGGAACGCAATAAATATCTGTTAGGCTGCTGTCATTGTTTGCAATCATTTTTGCAATTTAGTTTTTAATGCCATTTGCGTTCAGTGCATTCAAGATTTTTTTTTTTTTATTGTTTGATGCATTTATTTTAAAGAATCATTAGTGCTGTCACAATTTTTTTTTTTTTTTTCTCCAGTTAATATTTCTCAGGGTGGGATGGGATGGATGGGATTCTTGGAAGTCAGTATCTGTATAGACATAAACCTTAAGTCTTGGCATCAAACACATTTCTACTACTAAGCAGGAAGCAAAATACAGTTGATTTAACACTACACATTCCTATGTCAGACTATATATATATATATATATATATATATATTATATTATATATATATATATATATTATATATATATATATATAGCTTTTGGATAACATTTCAAGCAATTAATTTCATGAATACTGCATTTTAAAGCAAAAGTGACAGCTGTAAAAAAAAAAAAAGTCCTCTATAAATATGTCAATGTCTTGGTAAAATTCTTATTTAAATTATTATTATTTTGGTTTTAGGTTTTTGAAAGAAGTTTTTTTGCTCAGCAAAGCTGCATTTATTTGATCAAAAACACAGTGAAACAGTAATACTGTTAAATACTATTAGAACTATTTCTAAAGTTTTCAATTTGAATATATATTAAAATTGAATTTATTTGTGCGATGCAAAGGTGAATTTTTAGCATCATTACTTCAAAGCTACATCCTTCAGAAATCATTCTAATATGCTGAACAGCTTCTCAAGAGCCATTTATTCTTATTATTATCAATGTTGAAAACATTTGGGATGCTTTATAGATGCTTTAGTTGTTGGTTGTCGATATGCTGAACAGCTTCTCAAGGAAATCTCACTGAGGTGGTGCTTCACTGCTGAGTAGTTCAGCACCTTGGACAGCAACCCAGAACACACTAAATAAAGAGTTCAGCACCCGGAACAACGTGTTTGCAATGCTGAACCCAGAACTGTGACACAACTGCAGCTCCACAGAGCAGAGTCAGAAGAGTCTTCCTCTGCCGGATCAGCGCTCTTGCTCTTAGAGCTGAACAGAATGACAGAAATCTCAGCTGCAGGGCTGCAGGGATGCAGGGCTGCAGGCTTACATCTCCTGAAGACTGACACAACTATACCAAAAGTATCAACCATTTATTTAACAAATAATTCAACAGGTTAATCACAAATACACATTTCAACTCAAAAAACTTAAGTTCAGTTGCTGCCTCAAATGAAGTATTATCAAATTTTACAAGTAATTTTAGCTTAAAACATAACACAAACACACACACACACACACAATTAAAACATAACACACACACACACACACACACACAAACACACACACACACACACAAACATATAACAAACAGATGGTAATCATAGTCCTCACAGCCTAATTTTATTAAACCAATTAAATGTGGCATCTACCAAGCTAAGCAGGCTTGATTACATCAGCAGGAATGTTATTTTATAAATTAGAATAAAAATATATGTATGTATGTATGTATGTACAGTATGTATGTATGTGTGTGTGTGTGTGTACATATTATGTTTGCATAATGTGATAATTGCAATATAATGATAATAAAACATATAATGTTATGGTAGTTATTATAATAATTATGTTCTACTTTTGAATAACACATTACCCTTTTTTTAATCAGATCAGTCAGTCTATAGATAATGCAAGTTTTTCATACAATGATTCTATAAATAATAATAATAATAAATAATAATAATAATAATAATAATAATAATAATAATAATTATAATAATAATAATGATTGCACAACGTTTTTCATGCAATGAAATACTTGTAAATACTCTTTATGGTGCAGTTATTGGCAGATGTAAGTAGAGGCTGTGAAGTTGTATTCATCCTGTTTGTATAAGGGAAGCTCATACCACTAACACTTACATCATGCTCCGCTGGCATTTTCCAAAAGAGTCGTTCAAGGCCCGGATCAAACTGCTCCCTCTCCTAAGTCCACATTAAAGCAGCTCTATATTACAGTAGTAACAGTCCTATAATCTCTCTGAGACTCCACTCCTTCTTTCTGCTTGGTCAAGCACTGGGAGGCCACGGCAAGGGGCTGGAAAGGTCTGGATCAGTCAGCCTCTCTGGCAATGCGATATTCACGGTTGCTGTTAAACCACAGAGAGGATTGTGGGTGTAAAGTTTAGTCAGCAGGCTTTAACTTTTGCATAAGACACAACAAACATGCATTCCTGTTAAAAAGACATGATACTTCTGGGTCTTCAAATCTAGGTTCTGAAGTTAACATTTGAAGGATTTAGTGTTCACTCAAGGCCCTTTTTTTTTTTTTTACAGTTAAGGAAAGCAAAGAAGAACCTTGCTTTAACTTATTTCCATGTTTTATTTCCGATCTATTCACAATTTTAACAAAGTTTAGATTAAGGGGGTCAAGAACTGCTTTTTTTATTATTTTGTACTGTTCTCTCAGGTCCACTTGTATTATTATCAAGATTTTTACATTAAAAAAAATCATAATTTAGAAGTAACAGGCTGTTTTCTATCCTGTGTTTGACTTCCCTCATCAGAATGCTCTATTTGAAATGCTGTGAAGGATTGTAGACTCTGAAATAAACGGCCTCTGCTATGATTGGCTTGTGTATGTTTGACAGTCTACATCCTTCATAGACGAAGGCTGCAGCGTTTTAGGTTAAAAACACATTAATAGTACATATCAAGTGATCTGTAATAACAGACAAAGCAATAGTGATCATGTAATAAAAACAGTTTTCCACACTTTTGTTGCCACATTATAGTCCGATCCAATATAGCTTCCACCACATAGTCTTTCAATTCCTAAAAATCCTGTGTCGAATTGGTTGTAAATGAATCCATGGTAAAATGAAGTGAACAAAGGACTAAGTTCTTACTGATGCTGTCTGGAACATCATTAGAAATAAAGTTCATCCACTCTTTCCTAATGTTGGGATCAGAAGAAAGGCGATGCAATGACTGCGTTTTTACAACTTGGCACTGCAAAGAATCTTATTGTCTCCAGGGCCATCTTTGTTTCTTGGTTTCTGCGTAGACCTGCGTTTGCTGCTCTCATCATTTACAAATCAGTGGGCGGGGCTAAACAGTGAGTGATGTACTGTAGAGGCATTAATCTTCTTCTGCAGAGGCAGTGTTTAGCCACACTATAATGTCATAAAGTGTAACTTTACAAAATGTGTAATTTTTTTTTATAGATTTTGTGAGGAGAAGTGTGTGTTGTTGTGTGTTATAAACGCGAATGTGTGAGAAAAAGTGTGTGATATGAGATAACGTTTGCAGTTACCTTATTGATTTTGTGACGGGGAAAAAATTATAATTGTGAAACTCAGAAATTGAAAGGAAAAAAAGCAGAATTACAATATAAAAACTCATAGTTGAATGAAGTTATATATTGCAATCCTTTCATATTATGTTAAAATGATTTCAGTGTGAAAATATGCATTTTACTATATTCAGTTTTACAACTTAGTTGCAACGACACAATGACTTAAAGCTAAAATGTTGAGAAAGAATGACATAAGAATAACTTTAAAGCTCACATAATATATCAATAATAATAATAATAATAATAATAATAATTAAAGCTCACATAATATATCAATAATAATAATAATAATAAAAATGTTTTAACTTTTTAATTTTTTTTTTAACAAAGTAACAATTAATTTTTTTTTTTAGATTTTTTGTTTGAATTGATCCCATTCACTTTCATTGTAAAGTGTCTCTGTGTAACCTTGACTGTGTTGTTAAGAAAATGATGGACCACCAGGAGTGGTTTTATGTGTTTAATTTAGAAATAAAAGCTTTCAATTTACTGATGTATTTTTATTTCTGCATGAAAGCTTTTAGTGTGAATGAGATTCATTGTGCATATCAGTTTCTATATAAACCACTCTTCTCCACAAATACCTTTGAATACTAATGAGATCACACTGGATTTGGTTGGCCTGAAAAACAAAAAAACAAAGAGAAGCACTGAATTAGACCGTCAACAATACGAGCACTTTACAAACTGACACTTTAGTGAAAAGCGGGAGCTGTTTTCATCAGCTCTGGATAAAAGATTAGTGTGTTTACCGGTCCAAAATTAACTTTACATGCTCTTCAGACACACACAAACAAAAGCCTTGCCATGTAATATTAATGTCCGACAAGTCTGGTTTCACGCCGGAGGTTTTGTTGACATGATATCCTTTAATCTTCTCCACAATAGCACTTAAAAAATGCTGCTAATTTCCAAATGGGATTAAAAATGTGTAGATAAATAATGTATTACAAACACCCGTGTGCCTCCGAACTGCTGGTGAATACTAAACCCACGGGTGTGCTTTTATTTATTTAGACACTTTGGTCTCGCACACCTTCAAAGAGCCACAGCGCTTGTTTGTCTTTCATTAGTGTGGAAGCACAGCCTGTGCTCCAAACCCTCGGCAGAAACTCAATATTCTGTCTTCTCGCTTTAGAACGACACAATGGCCTGCGGAAGTTCATGCATTCAGCATTTGTCTTCGCTCAAACCCAGAGACTTTGTAGTCCCTGACATCCCACTCTCGTCCGAGTCCCAGATGAGCACTTGGACTGTAGTCAGGTTAATAAGGTTATAATCTCACAATTAAAGCACATAATTTTCATCTCTCATGGCACTCTTTGCAGGGTTATTCTGTTAAAGTTGGACTCATTTATGTCAGACTATAAACATCAGATGGATGTGTCCTCCTTCACTTTGACGCAGTCCGCTCTATTTGGGTGAAACTAAAGGAATAGAGACAGGAATAGAGAGACTCTCTGGGGCCGACAAAAGCTGCACTTCAAAGTTTGCTAGAAGTAACCTCTAAGAGTTCACTGAAGGGAACACAACAGAATAATGCAGATATTAGAAGTACACTATATATGGGACAATAATATTATTACCAAATACTGGAAAAGTTCAATTATTAGATTTTAACTAAGAATTTGTTATGGTATATTTGAAGAGGCATTTATGTATGTATATAAGTATGTATGTATGCATGTACCGTGCCGTTCAAACATTTGGGATCAGTAAGATTTTTTTTTTATGTTTTTTTTTTAAAGGAAGATTCTTATGATTATCAAGGCTGCATTTATTTGATTAAAAATCCAGAAAAAAACTGTAATTTTGTAAAATATTATTGCAATTTAAAATAACATTTTTCTATATTAATATACTTTAAAATATAATTTATTCCTGGAAAGCAAAGGTGAATTTTCAGCATCATTATTCCAATCTCCAGTGTCACATGATTCTTCAGAAATCATTCTAAAATGATGATTTTATAGTCAGTGTTGGAAACAGTTGTGCTGCTTAATATTTTTTTGGGACCTGCAATACTTTTTTTCAGGATTCTTTGATAAATAAAATATAAAAAAGAACAGTGTTAAATTCAAAATAGAAATTTTGTGTTACAAAACACACTACTATTCAAAAGTCTGATGTCAGTATTTTTTTTATTTTTTTTTCTTAAGAAATTAATACTTTATTCAGCAAGGATGTGTTAAATGGATAACAAGTGATCGTAAAGACTTATGTTGTTACAAAATATTTCTATTTTGAATAAATGCTGTTCTTTTTAACATTTTATTCATCAAAAAAAAAAAAAAAAAAAATCAACCAGTTTCAACACTGGTAATAAATCAGCATATTAGAATGATTTCTGAAGGATCAGTTGACACTGAATACTTAAGTAATAGCTAATGAAAATTCAGTGCTACATCACATAAATAAATTTTATTTTAAAGTATATTAAAATAGGAAACCAATATTTGAAAATGCAATAATATTTCACAATTATTACTGCTGTATTGTATTTTTAATGCAGCCTTGATGAGTATAGGAGACTCCATTAAAAAACATCAAAAATCTTACTGATCCCAAACTTTTGAATAACAGTGTATTTATTTATTTGCTAATGTGCATTGCCCAATGTATTCCCCAGTTGTACTGTAAGTCACCAAGTTTTTTTGTTTGTTTGTTTTTCCTTCTTAGTACAGCCTGAAAAACACACATTATGCCAGCCTTTCCCAATACAAGTGTAACTATAATTTACTAGAATGCACAGACATGGCTGGTATCAGTAACCAAAAATCACCAGCTTGTTTTACTTATGCACAAAGTTGCAAATTAAATGAAACTGAAATGAATTCCAGGTGGACTAATAAAAATAAAACCATTCACAATTTCTGTGTGGCTGGATTTAATTATCAAATCTCATCAGATATGATAAATGTATGTGGAACCACACCTACGTATGAATACCTATGAATACTAATGAGATCACAAGGCAATGCCACTTAATGCTAAAAGAGCTGAAAACCTGCTGTTTGCATTCTTGCCATTTTTAGATGCATTGCATTAATGTGTCTACCAATGAAACCCAAGAGATCCAAAATGATAGATTATTTGCAATGTTAAATTACACCGTTGGTTGTCATTTTAGCATAAATAGATGTCTGTTCAAATATGCATTTGTGTCTGTATCCCTTTTGGCGATGAAAGTGGCTCAAAATTTTGGAACAAGGATTCTAACTCAACTATTTATTTTCCTGCTCCCAAAACACTAATTTGAGTGGAGAGGTCTCCATAACTGCACATGTGCCTTACAATAGTTAATAAAAGTAGCAGGGAAGGGGGGATTTCTAACAATCTTCAATTGTTCTAACCGGCATCATTAATTTTCTCTATGGGCCTCAAGATAATTATATGACATTAGTGTCATGTATAATGCATGAGCAATTTTCACCCCCCACATTCTACGGCCCAGTGTTGGTGTGTGTGTGTGTCTGTGCTATATTTTAATATTCATCTTGAAAACAACATGTGTTTAAATTCACAGTGAGCATTCATGCATTTGGTCTGATATGGAGTTCTGTTGGTTATATAATATATTCACAGTCATCAAATTGTCTCGGCGTACTGGTGACACCTACCACTCAGTAGTAAATGCAAAGTTTTACAGTATATTGACATTGCTTTTCAGGCTTGACTAGTATGCGTTTATGCATTGCTTTGCTAAACAAAATAAAGTATTGGTTTAACAATAATAAACTGGCTTACATGACACAACTAAAATGGAGAAAGACTGAGATGTGTTCATTTAAATAGGCCTTCATTGAACATATCATAAAAATGACCATGTTCAGTATTGCAAAATAAACCCTGACAATGAACAATCGAACTTCTGTTCTTACCTTACGGTTATAATTACAGATCTTAATTTGAAAATCATTTTATTATATCGCAAATGAAAGCAAGAGTTGTTATTGTAATTAATTTACAATTAGTTTGAAATGGAACCTCAAAACAGAACATGAACTAGTTTAAAAGAAATAAACTGTTTAATTAAACAATGTAATACCTATGACATATCATTTAACGGAGTAAAAACATTAAGATGTCAAACAATAAATTAAAAATTTTTCTTTAACTCATCATGTACACAATTGTACAGCTTTGCCTTTCTCTGAACTTTGACCCTGGAAGTACTTTTCCAGCTGCTATTTTGTATATTCTCTCTCTCTCTCTCTCTCTCATTCTCTCTCTCTCTCTCTATATATATATAAAGGGATTTTCTGGCACCTGGTAAATTAATTACATTGTATTTATTTATTTATTTTTGCATTAATTTACATTTTTATGTGAAAAACATTTCTTATTATTTTGTTAAATGTTACTGTAGGTTACAATGTTATGCCTTTAATGTGATGCCTTTAATTGATAGCTTATCTGTGTTGGCTTTTGTTTTTTGTTTATTTGAATATGCTTGTGTGTCTATATCTCACTTGTTTTTGAATCGTCATACCAGGTTTGTGTTTCCGTTATTGGGGATGAGATTTCAAAATAGTGGCGGAGTCGTCGTGCCTTCTTGTTTGTTTTGGTGCTGTTCAAATTCATTGGGTTGTGTACGTACGTGTGTGGGTGCCTTCAAAATAAGGCTGGAGATCCATCTGTGTTGGCTTTTGTTTTTTTTGAATATGCTTTGTGTGTCATATTCACATGTTTCCAGGATGTATTATGCAGGGTTGTGTACGTACGTGTCTGGTGGAGGGAGATAGGAGGAGGAGATTTTCACTAAGGGCATTTTAAGGGCGGAAGTCCAGTCGGGCTATGGGGTCTTCGTGTTTGTTTTGGTGCTTTCAAATATCAACATTGTTTGGCAAAAAATCAAAAAAAAAAAAATCGCTTAGTGCACCTTTAAATGTGACTGTTTCAGCTGAAAATAAGATAACTGGAGATTTCATGCCACAGAAGTGTAACTCTGTACGCCAAACACATATTTTATGGTCACTGTCCTTAGCTTGCAATCCTATGATCAAAACACAGTGTGGTTATAAGAATAGGCCATTAATATTTTATAACTGACTAAAGTGGCTACATGATTGCTGACCAGCAGCAATACAGAAATCCAGTGTCAGAAAGAAAGAACAGATTAAGAGGAAGAAATAATGATTTAAAGGAAATGATAAAACATCCACACTATTACACAACAGCCACCCGAGAAAAAAATAAAAAAAATAAAAAATAAAGAAAGAAAAAATAAATAAATTGTCAGTTATGCATAAATGTCTAATTTGTCTCAAGTAACAGTTTTTTTTTTTTTTTTTTGGCTTTTGTATCAATAACCTTTAGTAGTGAAGGTGTTGCATGTCTTTATAAATAAATAAAATAATTAATTAATTGATTAAAATAAGCTATGGTTTCAGCCTACACCTTTTTGGGTTAATATTTAAAATTATGTGCAATTATTATGAAATTATGGATTCTAATCACTAATAATCCAAATAATGTTCATCAGAAACCCAGTTGCTTTCACATTGCAATAAGGTGTTTACAAAAGTGGATACCAATACTGTGGTTAATTTATTATATCAGTCACATGAATGAGAGATACCCCCACATTCATCATGAAGTATTCTAGCATTTGGGAGTGTGTGTGTGTTTGTATAGAAGCAGCAGTGTCTTGGAGGTGCTTGTTCTTTGCGTTGTGTACTGTGGTTGTGAACGTGTTCTTCCCTGTTCCATATGTAGCAGCTGACCTCTATTAGCTCCTTGCCCACTTAGGTGCTGTAAACCTGATTGAGTTTGTCGACTGAGGCCAGAGTATTAATTTGAAGAAAACACACACCGACACACGCTCATTTCCAGCATGTAGACACAAGCGCAGACACACGCCACAACACCCACATAGCGTGAATTGCATTTCATAATTCATAAACTTTAAAGACAAGGCGGACGTCAAGCAAGGCAGTTGCCAAACGTTTTTGGTACTTGTTTGCTGATGCCAGCTTGGAGCTTTTGAGTAGTGTGGGTGGGTTAAAGATAGGTTACTGAAAGGATAATTGAACGCGCTAAATACGACAATCAGTCTCTGCCTAAATAAACGGCTCTTAATAATTAATGACATTACAGGATGGCTAATATACTGTGTTAATATTACACATTCATATTCAACATTAAATCCCTTTCTTGGAGGAAAAAAGCCACTCGTTTGGCTCGACAAAAGGACGCTAATCATCAAGACGCGAGATAAAGTAAGACATGTTGTGCCTGGTTAGCTCAGCGCTAGCGCATGCAATGATATCCAACATCAACATGAGGGCAAAACACCCTTGTAATCAGATGGAAAGACTTCACCCCATTACCATCTAAAAAGCAAATTAAGGCTCTAATGAACATAAGCAGAGAGAGCAGACAGCAGCTAATTAGTTATAGACCAAAAATAGAGAAAGATCAAAGAGACATTCATGCGTCCATCTTATCTCACTGCTCGAGAAAACTCAATGAACTACATTTAAAAAGCACATAAAGTCAGCTGGGAGTTTGCTTGCTTATTTTCAACTTTAGAGAGGGTAAATAGAGTCTAAATTAGTTGCTGGCCTCTCATTTGAATTGGTATTTAAATATCACACATGACAATAAAATGCATCTAATGTAGCGGTTCTCAACTGACTAGATATATATTTTTTTTTTTACAATTTTGCATATTTTAGTTAATATATGGTTCATTTGGAACAGCAACTTTTGTTGTTGATGTCAAAGATTTTGTCAAATATCTATCAGTACAGCTAGTCAAGCTAGTCCAAACGGTTGCCAGATGACAGGTTGTGTTATATATCACCGTCCCCAAAACCATGAACAAAATATACTTATTGGATAATTAGTTATGTTATTTTTCTTTGTCACTTTAGTACAGAACTGTATTTTTCTTGCTGGACAATAACTTTCATGTATTCAAGGCATGTGGCTATTCAGAAATGAACATTCACCAGTGGATCCACTGCAGTGAATGGGTGCCTGTAGTCTAAACAGCTGATAAAAAAAAAAAAAAAAAAAAAAAAAAAACACAATAATCCACAAGTAATCCACACCACTCCAGTACAGCAATTCAAATCTTGTGAAGGGAAAAGCTGCATGTGTGTAAGAAACAAATCCATCATCACTAAGGTATTTTAACTTCAAACCTTTGCTTTTGGCGTCAAAAAAACAAAAAACAAAAAAAACATCCCATACTATTTACAACTTT